>NC_069010.1:698992-700697 GCF_001194135.2 Octopus bimaculoides
ACTCTGTCTCCCTTTTCAGCTTCCTTTCTGCAACCGTATTAGTCTGTGTATTAGTGCATGTTTAGGCACGGCTGTGTGGTAAGACCATATTAGTCTGTAATTGTCCCCACCCTCTTTTCTTTCTGCACCATTTCTGTTCCACTGGTGATTTGTCATTTATTTCCGGATGCCATATCCCTATTTAGATATCATTCCTGTCATCAGCTTCCACAACAGGGGCAGACAGGTGATAGGCTGGTGATTATCCACTGCATTGCATTTGTTGGGATCCTTTTGTCAAAGAATTGTTTTACTTGTGGTCAGCCACTTTGGGATTTATACACCGTTGTTGATCATTTTATGTATTTGCTTGGCTATTCTTCTGTCTAGTGCTGGGAAAATTTTCAGCCAATATCTTTGTACACCGTCCGGTCCTGGGTATTTCCAGTTCGTCGATTTAATGACTCTGGCCCACATTGATAGTTAAATATACAATGAGGCGACTAACTTAGCTGTTCGACAAAACGACACCGATAGAATAAGTAATAGGCTTACAAAGATTATATCCTAGGGTCGATTTGTTATGAGTAAAGGCGGAGCTCCAGTATGGCCACAGTCAAATGACTGAATCAATTAAATAATATACACGTTGGGCTTCTTTTCGTTTCCATCTACCAAATCCAGTTATGAAGCTTTTGCGAGTCCAAAGGCTACAGTAGAAGACATATGCCTAGTGTGCTAGGCAGTGGAACTGATCCCGATACCAGATTTGGAGAGAAGCGTCTAGCCACACAGCCGCACCTAAACATGCATCCATACACAGATTCAATCCAAACAAACACGCATAAAGAGGAAACACTTTCCAAGCCGTTCACTTTGTTAAATTTGTTAAATGATTAATATGGTGCCCATTAATGGCTGTGTTCTGTTTTATTTCTCCTACACTTTGAGTTCAAATTCCGCCGAGATCGACTTTGCCTTTGATCCTTTTGGGGACGAAAATTTAAGTACCAGGGAAACCCTGGGATCGATGTAGTCGACTAGTCCCCTTCCCACAAATTTGAGGCCTTGTGCTTTCAGTAGAGAGGATTATTATTATTATTATTATTATTATTATTATTATTATTATTATTATTATTATTATTATTATTATTATTATTATTATTATTATCATCATTATTATTATTATTATTATTATTATTATTATTATTATTATTATTAGTAGTAGTAGTAGTAGTAGTAGTAGTAGTAGTAGTAGTAGTTGTAGTTTATTTAAGTTCTTTCTTCACACATGCTATAATCTCCTCAGCGATGCTCTGCTCCACCTATTTCTTCTTGTCTTGCCAATTTAATATTAAATATTATATTAAATGTCTACTCATCTTCGGTTTGTCAAGAGGATTGTCAAATGATTTACACTCGGAACAATTGTACATATATCACTGGTTAAAACGGAAGTTTTCAAGGAGCAGCTACATATTTCAGTAATTGTATTCAATTCCTGTGATACTTGTGAAGCTTACTTTCAACGACGCCAATGTCTCCTTTTGACAAATACAAATTGATAGTTGTATGAAAAATTCGGGCAAACTGGAGTAGACGAAATGAGTAGGGCAGGTCGGGCTGGGTGAGCTCCTTATGGGCGAGTGGAGGAAAAAAGACAAATGAATACACACACATACCTACACACACGCACACATGTATATATATATATATATATATATAT
>NC_069010.1:701231-702100 GCF_001194135.2 Octopus bimaculoides
ACAGCGTCTGTTAGTTGGGTTATAAGAATTACCTACTTTTAGTATGTGCCACTTTAGTTTATATTCTATCTTATTGTCCTTTAGTTCCCAGATATAGCTACTAAATCCTGTTGAATTTGCCTTTTTTCTATTTCTAAAGCTAGATTGGTGCTCATTATATCTGACGCGTATTTGGTTTTTCGTAGCGCCAATGTAAGATCTAATATGGCTGTTTGTGTGTACGTCGCATTGGTAAACTATATTTTCGGTTTTACATCTATTGGAGAAATTACATTTATTCCTATCTCTACAGTTACATAGATTGTTTGGGGTGTCTATGTCTGTGTGTTGTTGTGTGGCCCTATTGTTTATTATAGTGTTTGTCTCTCCTAATAAGGGGTGTTGGATAAGGGTTGGAGTTAGTTCTATTAGTTGGACGGTTGTTAGTTTGGATGTTCGTGGTCTTTCTAGCTGTATAGAATGTGTCTAATTTATTATTATTAAGAGATGCTATTATGGTAGCTAAGTTACATGTCAGGCTGTGGCCTATTCTTATTTTGTTCTTAAATATTCCTGCGTATTTATTGTTCACATTGAGGTGTTTATCTATTATGTTCATTAATGAACGGACTATGTTAGATTTGAGATTCATGTTGTAGGGAATAATTAGCCAGATCGTATCCTTATTGTTCTTATTGTTATTACGGCCATGTCTGGTATGGAACCTGCCATCATAACTGGGAAGGTCGTGAACAAACGTTTATCTCGCCACCTTCAGAAGATATTGTAAGTTCTATCCCTTCATTATATTATAGATATACATACATACATACATACACACACACATACACACACACACACACACACACACACACACACACACACACACA
>NC_069010.1:702420-703651 GCF_001194135.2 Octopus bimaculoides
ATATATATATATATATATATATATAAGTTGTTGGCACTCCGTCGATTAAGCTGTCGAGGGTTCCCGTTCATCCGATCAACGGAACAGATTGCTTGTGAAATTAACGTGCAAGTAGCTGAGCACTCCACAGAATCGTGTACACTTGACAGGGTTATCGGGTATATTCAGTGTCACACAGATTATGATTGTGTCTAGAAGAATATATTACTCAAACAAATTCTAACCTTGTCTGATTTTCACGATTTATTTACAATCTTAAGAATATATGATAAGACGATACAATATAATGAAACGATAGAATATCAACTGTCCATTCTGATTGAGCTAGTACTTCCGTGCATTAAACTATGCAATCGTCAACTTTATGTGGTAGTGCTGATAGTTATGCTTCACAATTTACAACTGTGGGGAGATGCCTAAACTGTGTGCCTTAAATACAATTGTATAGGCTTCAGATTGTTAATTTTTGCAAACTTTATTCTGACAATCAGTATGTTCCTTTAACAAATTACTTAAGTTGATTGGTGTTTGGTTTAGGCGTCGCATATTGCAACCTTTTCAATAACCATTGACTATATATATTGTGTTGTCCGGAAAGTTCGTGCCGATTTATAGTAGCTTACATTTCGACTTATTTTAGAACATGGTTGAGTCCATAAAATAGGATTTGACTATACCTCCATTTAGAGCACAGTTTCAGCTATCTTTTCGTGTTAATTCTGTAACTCTTTAATAGAAGAAAAGAAAGTTCATTTCGGAACTTGATGCTTTTCTTTTTCCGTAAATGGAAAAATGCCTCACAAGCAACCAAAGAAATAGGCGCAGTTTACGGTGATGTTTCTTTATCCGAAAGGACTTTACTGAAAGAGTTCGCAATATTTTGAGCTGGAGATTGTAGCCTTATTGATAAAGAGTGATCAGGCAGACCATCCACTACAGATAGTGACCAAATCAAGTCATTAATTGAGAATAACCCACATTGCACAACCCGAGAATTGACAGAAAGCCTCAACGTATAAAAATCCGTCATTCATGAGTACCTGGTAAATCTTGGGTACACTAATCGCTACGATGTTTTGGTACCACATGAGTTGAGTGAGAATAACCTTTTGGATCGAATTTCCATTCGCTTTATCAACGGAATGAAAACGCGCCTTTTTTAAAGCAAACTGTGACAGGTGATGAGAAATGGATTATCTACCGAAATGTTCAGAGAAAACGATTCTGGAGT
>NC_069010.1:703747-706467 GCF_001194135.2 Octopus bimaculoides
AATTAATTTTGAGAAATACTGCACAGAACTGGACGAGTTAAAAGCAGTAATTCAAGAGATACGTCAAGAATTGGTAAACAGGAAGGGTGTTGTTTTCCAACATGATAATGCAAGACCGAATGTTTCTTTGTTACCCCACTCTCCTTATTCACCAGATACTGCTCCTTCGGATTTCTACTTATTCAGGTCTCTGCCGAATAGTCTTAATGGTAAAAAATTCTATTCCTTGGATGATGTAAAAAGATACCTTGGTGAATTTTTTGCCATGAAACCACCTCAATTCTGGGAAGAGGGTATTTTCAACTTAAAGGCAAGATGGAGACGTATTTTGCAACAAAATGCTTGATATTTGATTGATCAAAAATGTAATGGCAATTATTTATTGACCTTTTTCTTTCCTTTAAAAATCGGCACGAACTTTCCGGACAACCCAATATATACATATTCTTTTATTCTTCTATTCTTTTATTATTTTACTTCTTTCAGTCATTAGACTGTGGCCATGCTGGTCCACATCTATATATGTCTGTATGAATGTACGTATGTATTCATGTATATGTTTGTGTGCGTGTATCTTTCTATTTGTTTCTGTCCCCCACCACCGCTTGAGAACCGGTGCTGGTGTGCTTACATCCCCGCCATCTAACGACTTGACGAATAAACCGATAAAAACAGTACCAGGCTTAGCATAAAAAATCAATGTAAGTACTGGGGTTTATTTGCTCGACTAAAATTTCCTCGTGGCGGTGCCCCAGCATGGCCACAGTCTAATGATTGAAACAAGTTACAGATATTACAAATTAAGATTTAGGGAATAAGGGAAGCCATTCGCCTTAGAAAAAAAAACGAAGGAAGGTGGAGTGATAAAGGGATAGGTAAAGGGTTGGCTGGGGGATAACTAAGAGAGAGAAAGGTAGAGTGAGAGTATGAGGTAGAGGGAAAGTAAGACAGCTAGAATGACTCTGTAATACACAATAAAGTTAGAGAGAGGGAGAGGGAGAGAGAGAAAGGGATGGAGAGACAGAGAGAGAAAGAGAGATAGAGAAAGGGAGAAAGACAGCGAAATACTATGAAATGTATGCGTATACAGTTGTGGCTGTCAGGTAAGAAGCTTGTTTCCCAACCACACGGTTCTGGGTCCAGTCCCACTGCATGGCAGTATGAAAACCTGTATCCTACTATAGCCTCGAGTCGGCCAAAGAATTGTAAGGAGATTTGGTAGACAGAAACTGAAAGAATCCCTGAGTATATATAAGTATATATTTATGTGTGTGTATTTGTGTTTAAGTCCTCCTATCACTAACTAACAATCGATGTTGATGTGTTTCAGTCCTCGTTATATAGCGGTTCGGCTAAAAGAGAACGATTAGCTTAAAATATATGTTTTGGGGTCGATTTCTTCGATTAAAATCTTTCGAGGTGGTGCTCCACCATGGCCTTCGATCCAAAATGCCTTTGAATGTTGCAGCATATCCCTTCGGCAACATCTTTTAACCACCAAGTGTCAAAGTCCATCCATTCACCAAGTTTGCATACATGAGGCTGTTGACATTATAAGAATTAGAAGGCAATATTCTTTGTTTGATAACTTTAAATACATGCCCAAGGAAGTCACACGACTCTACCGCAACGTATTATTAGATGAAAAGATGAGGCTCTATGAGCAGAAGACCCTACATGGATATGTTAGTAGAAAGATCAGAAATGATAGTGACATCGATCATCAAAGCATTCTATCATGGACCAAAATCCGGATTACTTCCTCCGGCTTTGAACGTATGCGTTTACAATCCAGGAACAGGAAATATCAAACAAATACCTGATGCACAAACGGGATAGAAATGCAGGAAAAGCAGTAAAATATGACAACCGATGCAGACTTTGGGGAATGAACACTGAAGATATTAGCCACATCATAGGAAATATATATGTGTGTACATACATACATACATATATATGCATACACAAACACACACACACACACACACACACACAAAAACACACACACGCACACACACACAAACACACACACACACACATATATATATGTATATATATAATTTAGAGAAAAGAACCAAAGTTCAGGAACTCATCTATGAAAATGCAGTAATTTTTCTATATGTGACTGGATTTTCATGGATGAGTTCAATGAATTTGGTTCTTTTCTCTAAATTATATATTTATATATTATATAGTGTGAAAACTGATTCAATTTTAAATTTTGTTTAATTGGATTTAATTGAATTTTTACCTGTAAATTTGGATTTTCATCCCTATTATTATTATTATTATTATTATTATTGTCATTATTATACACACACACACACACACACGCACACACACATACACAAACACACACACACACATATACATATATATATATATATATATATAACGTATTTACGTGTAGAACGATTGATAGATAGGCTGGTAGATAGATAGATAAATAGATAGATAGAAAAAGAAAAAGTTGGAGAGAGATTAATATATTATATATATATATGTGTGTGTGTGTGTATGTGTGTGTATAAATATAACTATTAAATATTAACAGGAAAGTAGCAAAAATTGATTTACTTGTATAATGCCAGCTCCAAATATGACTTTAGTTTTAAAGATTTACAGAAATTAGATAAGGTTTCTGCACTTATGTGTATATTATATTACTGAAAGTTTAATGTGTACATTTGCAGTTTGTATCGGATAATTATACTGACCGC
>NC_069010.1:706477-708993 GCF_001194135.2 Octopus bimaculoides
AACGGCAGTTTCAGTAATTTATGTCGATGTATGTGTTTGGCTGAACTTTAATATCTGGAAAATAAATTCGTTTTCTAGTTATTCACCATTCCTACACGTCGCCAAAAATATTAGATGAAGTGTTTTGCTTAAGAACACAATACTACTCCCGATACAGGAATTGAAACCGCGATCTCGTTATCGCAAATGCAGCACCATTAATAACGTGGTCATACACCTTGGACACCAATTATATTATTAATCATGGTACATGTCATATATAGGCGTGACAACATTCCAGAAATCCTTCTTATCTACTAGGCGTTTTCCTGAAGCAACACCCACTGAATTTTCATGGATCCCAGAAAAGATCTGAGCGTCACTTCTAAGAGATGTTTCTTGTTAGCTAACGATATGGCGTTGTATCATGTAATGATAGAAAGTCTGACGCAGAAAATTGCGTTCTTTGATGCGGTGATACAAAATCTGAGAACGAGGCCAATATTAGGCACATATTTTTGTTTAGTTTTTTATTGTATTTCACTTCGAGTATTGTTGTTGACGTTGTTGTTTGCCCTGAGCGATCATAATTTTGCACAAAGGCATTCCAACTATAGCTATCTAATTTGTTTTTTCAACCTTAGCAACTATGTCCTCCATTGTCTAAAATATTCCCAGGTGTTTGATGGAAAACATAATAAATATATCTGCGTCACTAGCCAATGTTTCCTGATTGAGTAGAGCTATGATCAGAGGATATCCAGTCGTGATCTTCCTATCCATTTAGTTATATAGCATTGTCTCGGTCTCTAGGAGAGCAGGGTTTTCCCTGAATTCAACTGCTTAAGCACACATGCAACCAAAATCCTGTAGGACACTTGTGTATATACCACTAAATACATGCTTCCAACTCATCAGATTTGAATGCTTCGCCACCTTCCCATCGCCGCAGGACGTTTGAAAGAAAAAATAAGTTGTACAGTTAAAAAGAATAGAGCTACAATTTAAAAGATAATATTAAACAGGAATATCCAAGCAAAATAGTCAACAATGACTGTACACATTTTAGATCCAATAAGGCTTACACAACACCCCATAGACCCGGTCTATTGTATTGGATTGATCCAGAGATTCCTTCAATAGGGTGCAGCCGACAGAAGATATTTAGTACCAATAAAGGTCAAACATTCACCGGTGTGAGTTCATCATGATCTCAAGTGCAAGCAAATAATCACCCAAATGTTCAATACCATTCCCTACATATCCAGTTTTATATAAGCGTGGCGTTTTTCCAGAGACATGCTTCAACAAAATTTGAGGGTGCTTCAATCCCAGTGTTCTTCCGACATGCAGGACGCCCACCCAGAATTTCTGACTGCCCGTGTTAATGGGTTCCGCCGTCCATTTAACAAGTCATGGTTTCAGTTCTCGTGGGCTTCAAGTAACCTCTACATCAGGCTTGGTCAAGTTAAGGTCGATTAAACCGGCACATACATACATACATACATATATTGCCTTACACAGCGTCCCAAACCATAATTAGTCTTGACACTGAAGTTTCTTTTTTTATTTCTTTACTAAATATATTCAGGACAGAAAATAAGAAATTCTATTTTTCTACTGAGATTAAATCAATGTTATAATTCTCTGAAGTACTCTTCCTTTATCTTGAATCGATTTTACAAAGTCAATAATATTTCTTAATTCTTTCATTTTATTTGTAGCATTTATGTTTTAATTAGTTTTGTTTAAACATTGATTGTATTTAATTCAAAATAAAACGTATTTGTTTCTTTGATATCTCTTTATATGGTGAATCAAATGTTTGTAATAAAAAATATTGAGGTGTTTAAAACGAAACAATTATTTAAAAAAATTACGACGTTGTTCTGAACTTTAAAATCCGCCTTCAAATTAGAGGGAATTACAAAGGAGAGCGAAAAACTTTTGATTCCCACACCCTAGTAAGCAAATCCCGATAATGGGCACACTCATAACACATATTAGAAACATTAAATATAATGTTTGAATGTTTAAATATATACATAAATGATGATAGAGCGACCACAATCAATGGATTTAGATTTGGTCTCCTTCATTACCTTTCGATATTAATTTTCGAGTGAAGTCAAAATTGTTACCAATTCGGACAAAATGTCTTGCAGCGTTTCTTTCGGCTATTCACGTTCTGAGTTCGTTTCCTGCCGAAGACCACTTTGCCTTTAATGTCTCTCAGGTGCTAAAGTCGAATTAGTCGACTGTCCCCTTCCCCCACAAAACAAGTACGGGCCTTGTACCTGAGCCAGGAACAACTTTATAGGCGGCAATCTAGGATTTTAGGACAAAGAATTGCTACGCGGTGTCATATGTAATCATGTATGGTTATATATAGATGCATCAGGATATATATACATACACAAACACGCACAGATATATTTCTGTATGTGTGTGTGTGTAAGTGTACCTGTGTGTGTTTGTGTATGTGAGTGTGTGTATTTATGTACGTCTGTGTATATTTGTTGATATATATATGTTTA
>NC_069010.1:709722-713411 GCF_001194135.2 Octopus bimaculoides
ATATATATATATATATATATATATACATATATACATATAAAGCGCATCTTTCGGTTCCGTTTACCAAATCCACTCAAAAGTTTTGCCCGACCCAAGTGGCCATGCAGTGAAACTGAACCTGGAACTATGTTTAAATAATAGTTCTTACGTGCGTGTAACAACGTTATGGTGGCTTGCAACCAAATCCTCACCCACAAACATTGTCAGGAAGAACTTTAATGTATTAAGTTGCATAGTTATAGAAAGATAGAGAGATAGGTATAAATAAATCGTATATACGTGTGTATATATATAAATGTTAAATGTTAAAAGAAAACTAACAAAAATTGATTTACCTCTATAATGCCGGCTCCAAATATGACTTCAGTTTCAATTTTTCACAGAAATTAAACAAGTTTTATCAACCGATGTGTGTGTATTCTATTGCTTCATATAAGATTTTGTCTCGCGTTCCAGCTGGCATCCGAAAAGCATACTGAATGAATTACTGTGTTGCAATAATTCTCTAAGTGTATTTTTTTAAAACGAGAGTGGCAGTATTTTCTCTTCATGTATGTAATTGGCTGCAATTCTTTAACATCCGGAAAATAAATGCATTTTCAATCTAGTCCCCAATCCTATACGTCAAGTATTGAAATGATCGCAGTGTAACATGAGATGAAGTGTTTTGCGCACAATACACCTCTCATTCCAGGATTTGAAACCACGACCTTGTTATCGTGAGTAACACCCTTAACCACGATGTCATGTGCCTCGACATCTATTATATTATCAAAATGATATTTTTCATAGGTCCTGAAAATATTCCGGAGACTATTCTTATCTACTTGACGCTTTTCTAAAACAAACGCCATTGTTTTTATCGATTACTGGGATGGCGATATCTTCTCAAAGACATGACCTCATCTCTCTGGTTACTAAAATGCAAACCCAACAAATCTTCCTCCTTTCTCAGAATATATTTGAGTTGGTTGTAAAGTATGCTTGTTGTTCCTTAATATCAAGACTATGATCAGAGGCGTTTCGGTCATGATCATCCCGTCGATTTACTTATATCCCAATGTGTGTTGTGTTCTTTCCTTGGTTAAGACGATAGCGTGTGAGACAATGGAATATCATTGTCCCAAATGTTTACGATGGTGCTGATTACGCCAATGTTCAAGTAATGGAGATTCATTAGTCCTCAAACCTGCATCTACGATAATTATTGTAATACATCACATGATGTGGACGTTAGTTTTCATAGAACTCCCCGAAACATAAGTCCGAACTTACTATCAAAATGAACCATTAATTTGTTAAATGAGATCTAGGACTAAATTATTCTGCTACAAGCAGAGGAATGAAGGTTGTATTCACGTGAGCATCCACTTACCAATTTATTATTATTCCATTTACACACAACAGTTTAGATTGTTGGAAAGAATTTTCCTACGTCGTGCTACATCAATTAACCTTAGATGTCAAGAATCTTCCTAAGTATCCTTGCTGTCCCTAATAACACTGTTTTCTGGAGCTTCAATAAACTAGATTTAATACTTATTTCATCTGTGTAAATCTTTAGGAATAATTCCTAATGCACTTATAATAACGGGGATACATTTTACCCGCACTTCCCATAGGCTTTGTAACTCAATGTCTATGTTCTGTTACTTTGCTGTTTTTTCTATACCTCTTATAAGGATTTTGTCATTATTTGTGACTGTAAAGTCAATTACCTAGCGCTTTCTATTCTTTTTATCTGCTAATACTAATTCAGGCCTTCTAGCTTCTACTACTCTGTCAGTGTGAACGTTAAAATGCCACATCGTATACTTTTTACTTTCTAGCACTTTACTAGGTTCATGTTCATACCATTTATCAGTATGCTCAAATCGTAGCTTTCTACCTATCTCTCGGTCGATTATTTTCCAGAGGTTGTCATGTCAAATCTTGGATTCTTTCTTTGGCAGCTTGATAGATTCACTTACGATATTAGTAACACTTTCTTCTTTTGATTTACCTAACCTACATTGGGAATTTACCTGGTGTTTGTCTATTTTGGCTTTTATGTAGTAAGTTCTAAATGCTTGATCATGCACTATTGCTTACAAACTCTGTCTCCCTTTTCAGCTTCCTTTATGCAACCGTATTAGTCTGTGTATGATTGCATGTTTAGGCGCGGCAGTTTGGTAAGACCATATTAGTCTGTAATTGTCCCCACCCTCTTTTCTTTCTGCATCATTTCTGTTCCACTGGTGATTTGTCATTTATTTCCGGATGCCATATCCCTATTTAGATATCTTTCCTATCATCAGCTTCCTCAACAGGGGCAGACAGGTGATAGGCTGGTGATTATCCACTGCATTGCATTTGTTGGGATCCTTTTGGCAAAAAAATTTTTGTAATTGTGGTCAGCCATTTTTGGATTTATACACCGTTGTTGATCATTTTATGTATTTGCTTGGCTATTCTTCTGGGTAGTGCTGGGAAATTTTTCAGCCAATATCTTTGTACACCGTCCGGTCCAGGGTATTTTCAGTTCATCGATTTAATGACTCTGGCCCACATTGGTAGTCAAATATACAATGAGGTGACTGACTTAGCTGTTCGACAAAACGACACCGATAGAATAAGTACTAGGCTTTCAAAGATTAAGTCCTAGGGTCGATTTGTTCGACTAAAGGCGGAGCTCCAGCATGGCCACAGTCAAATGACTGAATCAATTAAAATAATACATACGTTGGGCTTCTTTCCGTTTCCATCTACCAAATCCACTTATGAAGCTTTTGTGAGTCCAAAGGCTACAGTAGAAGACATATGCGTACTGTGCTAGGCAGTGGAACTGGACCCGAAACCAGATTTGGAAGCAAGCGTCTTACCACACGGCCACGCCTAAACATGAACCCATACACAGATTCAATCCAAACAAACACGCATAAAGTTGAAACACTTTCCAAGCCGTTCACTTTATAATTTGTTAAATGATTAATATGGAGTCCATTAATGAGTAATGCTGTGGTTTGCTGTGATGCTCTTCTGGTTTCTGCATTGAAAGCGTTTTGCGTAGGATGTGTGCAGTGCCTAGTAGTGCAATTTTCTATATGTTATATATATTTGTAAGTCCTGGTGTTTTTGTTATGTATTTGTCTGAATATTTTTTTATTACACCTAAGACACCTACTATGATAGGAATTGTTTCTGTTTTTAGATTCCGCATTCGAGTTACCTCTATTTCCAGGTCTTTGTATTTTGAAAGTTTCTCCATTTCGTTTTGGGAAACGTTGTCATCTGCTGGTATTTATACATCAATTGGAATGCATTTTATTCCTTTATGATCTTTGACAACTATATCTGGTGTATTTGCCTTAATTTCTCTATCTGTGTGTATTGGCATATCCCAGAGTATGGTTGCTTTATCGTTTTCTGTGACCTTTTCTGGCGTGTGTTTATACCATCTTCTTTCTGTTGTTATTCCATAGTGTTGGCATAGCTTCCAGTGTATATAGGTCCCAGCTCTGTCGTGTCTGTGAATATATTCCTTCTTAGCTAGGACTGGGCAGCCAGAGATAATATGATTTATTGTTTCTTGTCCATCGCCACATATTCTGCAGTTACTTGTTATGTTTCTTTTCATTATATGTTTTTGGTAATTTCTGGTGGGGAGGCTTTGGTCTTGTGCAGCAATTAAAAATCCTTCAGTCCCTGAG
>NC_069010.1:714026-714881 GCF_001194135.2 Octopus bimaculoides
TATTATTATTATCATTATTATTATTATTATTATCATTATTATTATTATTATTATTATCATTATTATTATTAAGGTGGCGAGCTGGCAGAATCGTTAGCACGCCGGGCAAAATGCTTAGTGATACCTCGCTCATCTTTACGTTCTGAATTCAAATACCCCGAGGTCAGCTTAACCATCCATCATTTCAAGGTCTATAAATTAAGTACCAGTTTTGTACTGGGATCTATGTAATCGAGCACCCCACCAAAACATTTTAGGCCTTGTGCCTATAGTAGAATCGACTATTATTATTATTATTGTGGTTGATGTTGTTG
Source organism: Octopus bimaculoides (assembly GCF_001194135.2). Taxonomy (NCBI): domain Eukaryota; kingdom Metazoa; phylum Mollusca; class Cephalopoda; order Octopoda; family Octopodidae; genus Octopus; species Octopus bimaculoides. Next base: position 714,341 of record NC_069010.1, read on the forward strand.
TTGTTGTTATTATTATTATTATTATTATTATTCGTAGTAGTAGTAGTAGTAGTAGTAGTAGTAGTAGTAGCAGTTTATTTAAATTCTTTCTTAACACATACTATAATCTCCTCAGCGATGCTCTGCTCCATCTATTTCCTCTTGTTTTGCCAATTTTATAATAAATATTATATTAAATGTCTACTTATCTTCGGTTTGTCAAGAGGATTGTCAAATAATTTCTACTCGGAACAATTGTAAATATATCACTGGTTAAAACGGAAGTTTTCAAGGAGCAGCTGCATATTTTAGTAATTGTTTTCGATTCCTGTGATACTTGTGAAGCTTACTTTCAACGACGCCAATGTCTCGTTTTGACAAATACAAATTGATAGTTGCATGAAAAATTCGGGCAAACTGGAGTAGACGTAATGGGTAGGGTAGGTCGGAGAGGGTGGGTGGGTGAAATAATAATGGGTGAGATGAGGAAAAAAGAGAAATGAATACACACATATACACACACACACATGCACACATATGTATATATGTATATTTATATATA
>NC_069010.1:714981-720080 GCF_001194135.2 Octopus bimaculoides
TTAGCACAATTAATTTGTTTGTAAGCTGGTGCTGAAAGCATTTATATGTATTTTATTACTTAAGCCGGGAGCTAGAGGTGCAAACGCTTACTGTCTCGAAATCTGCTGTATATTTAGCAATGCAGATCATGATATGTTAAAATTAGTTAACCACTTTACACCAGCCAGTCTAAATAAAGACACTCTTTAAAATAGGCTCCTACTTTGTGGGTCATCTATAAGTAGACGCTTTTAATATTATCTCATTTTGAGGCCCGTTTTATATTAAATGGGTAGGAAAAGCGCTAGCAAGTAGGGTTTTCAAAAATAAACATGAAAAGTCAAAAATTATAGTTATTTTCTTAGGTTTCAATTTCTCCTTCGTGAGTAAAGTTGTCTGATCTTTTGAGTATATTTTTTGTTTATTCTTACCATTTATTTTAATCTAATTATTTTATTACAAAAATTAATTCATTAAATTTATTTTTTTTTTTTTACTATTCCTTTTATTCTAATTATCTTTATTTAGTTATTTTTATTTTTATTTGTAGAACCTGATTTAAGGGTTTGTTCACCTGTTATTATTAATTATCAACATATAGTGCCCCAAGATGAATAACAAAAGACAAAAATTGACGTTCGTTCACTTCAAGATTTCCGGAGCACTGAGTATAGATTTGTACAACAAAATGATCGTGTTGTGTGTGCATTCTGCTGTGAATTTGTCGTATATCGTACATCAAGTGTACAAAGACACTATTAAACTAGACGCCAGACGACATTTAAAAACGCTGATGATAAAACTGAAGTCATAAAATGGACAGTTTCTAGTTACTAAAAACGCACTTCTGTTTTTGTTCAAATGCTTGGAACCATCAATAAAGCCAAATAATGTATTTACGATTGCTCAATGTATAACTTAGAAAGGTAAACCTTTTACAGACGGAGAATTTATCAAAAACGCTTTTCTGAGAAGTACTAAAATTTTGTTTTGTTTCACAGGGCTTAAGAGTCAATGCCGTTGTCTACACTGACGTTTTCGAGAACGTTGTGACGCCCTGGATAGACAGAATACGCAACGAAGTAGTGTATGTCATCCAACAAGACCCTGCACCAACTCACAAGGCTAGAACGTGCCAATTATCCTGTTCATATTCTCTCAAACACATAGCCTCCTACTCTCCAAACCTCAGTCTATATGGCTATCACTTATGGGGTGTAATCAAGAGAAAGAGGTCGGTCAACACCACCATAACACCATACAATTTCTGAAGTCCGCCATAACTCACACTATGTTCAAAATTGATAAATATTGTCTCATCCGGCCATGTCGATACTTCCGCCCTGCATTGAAGCAGCCGTTAATGGTAACGATGGATTCATTGGATCGGTATGTGATAAAGCGATTCCCAAGTTTATTTGCACCAATTTGTTTTCAAATGCAGTTTTCTTAGATGGAATATACACATGTTTTCTAAATTCATGCAAATGAACTCTGTACATACATATATTAAAATTCTACTGTACTTAAAATGTTGCACCCGCGAATAACATTTTTTTAAAATTAGAATTAGAATTCGGTAAATTTGAGATTATTTATTTTATTTATGATAAGAATCTAAAAAAAAAACAAGTCAATCTTTAAAAACATGATACAAAAATAACCAAAAATAAATTTAAAAAAAATTTAAATATGTCTTTCAAAATATACTATTAAAATAGTCATCTTATTTACTTGTATGAAGTACAAACAATAAAATATGAAGTTGTAAATAATATTGCACAAGTCTCTTTTTTCACCTGAATTGAAATCCCATTACACACAAAAAAAAACACGATTGCAGTAGAATGGTCGTTAAATGGTTTCAAATCAACCATATTCTCAATCAGTTCTTCCACATCAAAATATAAGCAAAAATTTAATCTGACAAGTAAATCATAAGTAAAATTTATTAGCATTAATACAGTAGAATTAGTCTAATTCGTCTTTAGCTAATTCGTTACACCTAATTCTCCACTTGAATTTTCTCCTAGGGATGACACTAATTAAGCGAATTCTACTGTATTTTCTAAAATTAATTTTATTTTATTTCATTTTTAAAATACTGCTTTTTCCAGAAATAACGTTATGAACTTAAATACAAACTCAAATAATTTTGCTTAAATAATTTTTTTCTGAAAATGATAAAAATTACTGGAGCTATACATGAGAAGAGTTTCTCAAAATAAGCCCATCAGCTTAAAAGTGGATGGAATTATTTCTGGAAATACAATAAAATGTATAAATATTCGTTTGTTAAAAAATATTTTAATTATTTTCTTAAATTCTAAAAATAAGAAAAAGTTAGTTGGACAGGATTTCGTTGCATTGGATGATATAAAAATGATTTTAAAAATGCAAAAATAGCCAATGCACCCACCGTAAGGCACAAGGAGCCACCTGCCCCTTTACGTTTTATGAAAAGCATTACTAGAAACCCACAGGTCTGCCCATTGAAAGAAACAATAACAATATAGAATCATTAAATTTTGAGGAATAAATTTTTTTTAAAAAGTCTTCATATATTTGCTAAAATTCCATCTTATAATCCAATTTTCATTAATCGAATATGTCAACTATATAGTTAGAAGAGAATTTGATCATAGTAATAATAAAGCTATGACTAATATAAAAAAAGTTTTTAATGCAAAAGTAGGCAATGCATCCACGGTAAAACAGAAGGAGTCACCTGCCCTTGCTAGGGCAAAGTTAGTTTGTTAGTTGAAATTCAATGCGAAATAAAGCCTGCAAATCAGCAATTCAGCAACACTGCCGTGTGTGGATGATGTTTATACACAAATATCTAAATACACACATACATATGCACATACACGCACACATGCAAACATAGATAAGCACAAATATACATACATACATACATACATACATACATACATACATACATACATACATACCTGGTTACAACATTCTCAAAGAATGTGAAGGTTGAAGTAGATGGTCAGGATAAATGTTGTTTTATGGTTGTGAAAAGGGTGAAACCTGTAAACCAGACTAACAAAATCTTCATCAATGACTTAACTGTTTCCCTTATATCTAATAAGGAATGTTGCAGGTATCTCGGGGTGGAGGAAAACATATACACCTCTCGTTCCAGGATTTCAAACCACGACCGTATTATCGTGAGTAGCACCTTTAACAACGATGTCATGTGTCCTCGACAGCTATTATATTACCAAAACGGTATTTGTCAAGTTTATTGAAAACATTCCAGAAACCATTCTTATCTACTTGACGCTTTTCTAAAACAAACGCCGTTCTTTTTATCGATTATTGGAATGGCGATATCTGCTCAAAGACATGACCACATCTTTGTAGTTACTAAAATGCAAACCCAACGAATTTTTTTCGTTTCCCAGAATATATTTGAGTTGGTTTTAAAGTATGCTTGCTCTTCATAAGTGACAAGACTATGATCAGAGGCGTTTCAGTCATGATCATCCCGTCGATTTACATATATTCCAATGTGTGTTGTGTTCTTTCCTTGATTAAGACGCTAGAGTGTGAGGCAATGGAATATCATTGTCTCAAATGCTTACGATAGCGCTGATAGCGCAAATATTCAAGTAATGGACATTCATTAGTCCTGAAACCTACGTCTACAATAATTATTGTAATACATCACATGATGTGGATATTAATTTTGTTTATTTTGGCGTTTATGTAGTTAGTCCTGAATGCTTGAACCTGTACTGTTGCTTACAAATTCTGTACTACAGGCCTTGTACCTAAGCCAGGAACGACTTTATAGGCGGCAATATAGGATTGCTACGTGGATCATATGCAATCATGTATGGTTATATAACGATGCATCAGGATATATACATACACAAACAGGCCAATATATGTGTGTGTATGTGCGTGTAAGTGTACCTGTGTGAATGATTCTAAAACATGAAAAATCTGTCGTCTGATCACGATTCGTAAAACAATATTTGATTATTTCTGGTTAATGTCGCTTTTAAACGATTTTTGTCAAATAATTTTTGTTTCTTCATTTAGTTCTGACGTTATTTCTTTGATACGAAAGTTTCTTGAGAGTAGCATTTCTTCTCTGCTCCTCCATTGTTCATAACTGTTGGCTAGGTTTTCATTTTTTGGGGTCTGCCATACGCTTGTTTTCTTTTAATTAATATGTTATTCCGGATGTTTTTCATTTGATTTCTCTATTTGTATGCCTCCTTTTCCAAGTTCAGTTCATTCAATTCTTTTAGTATGTTTTGTGTGGTTGAATTTATGTTGTGGATATCAGTTTCTGCTTTGGTTTTCGTTTTGTTGTTGGTAAGAAGGTAATAAACTGCTTCTATGTAGATTTGCGTTTCTTGTACCATTTCATGGAAGGCATTAGTAAAGCGTTCATTTTTTATGATGGATGTAAGGTTTTGGTAAAATCCTCTAATAATATTTCAGATTTCAGTGATTCGGCACACACACACACACACACACACACACACACACACACACACACACATATATATATATATATATATATATATATATATATATATATGTACACACACACACACACACAGTTATCACAATTTGTAAAATAGTACTTAGATTATTTCAAGTTAATCTCACTTATGCGGATACACACAGTCTCAAGCAGATACGCGCGCGCACACACATAAACACACATTCTGATACACATACATATACAAACACACATGATCTCATACAGTTACACACGCGCGCACGCGCGTGCACCAGCAGACAGTTAGTGACATATTTTTCATTTCTCTATTTCTACTGGAATGCTAATGCCGGGGAAGAAGGAGGGTATACCGAGTAAGGGAAGCGAATTGACATGCATCAATCCCTCCAAATGCTTAGGCAGGGTTATGTACCTAATAGCATCACACAAACACACACACACACACACATACAAAACCCTCCTCCTCTTCTTTTCCCTCTCTCATTTAAACTCTTCCACTATCACCGCCCATCTTCGACTGCTAACTCAAACTTTTTATTTTGCATTCATATAATTATAAATAAAGACGCCAATATATATCTATACACACACACACATACATAACTGTGTGCGTTGTGTTCCGTTACT
>NC_069010.1:721792-724126 GCF_001194135.2 Octopus bimaculoides
GATTGGTGAAAGAATACATATGAGCACGACAATGGCATTCAAAATACTCAGTGCCACAAATATACACCCTTGCCTGGTGGGTGCGTGATGTCATCACGTGGCACTTAAAGATTACGTTTTTGAGGAGACAGGAGCCTGCAAGACCGCATATTTCAGAAGGGTGACAGTTGCAAGTGATTGGGGTTTACTATTAGTAATGTTGATTTTGGTTGGTTTGTTGTTAGTGGGGAGAATTTAAATTAGGATTTATATTAGTATTGGATTGGGAAGTTGTAATGGAACTAATATTTGTTGTGGCATAGACAGAGTTGTAGAATGTTGGTTTGAGCTTAGTATTATATAACTGAGGTGGCTTATTAAGGTTTGTATTATTGTATTTTTTAGGCTAGCTTGGGATGCACTGCAAGAATTTAGATATTTAGAGGACTGGTGTTGGGGTTTGTTTTTTCCAGGTGGTTATTATATATCCTAAGTTAGGTGCAGTAGAATAGGAGATCGTCACTGATGATTTGTTAAAGATAGGATAAGATTTATGTTGTGGACAAAAATTGGATTTTATAATTTTGAAAAATAATTTTGCTAGAGATTTAACCTGGAGCGAGAGTGGTGATACAAGCCATATGATTTTGCCTTCGATTATTTACAATGTGTGGATAAAGTTCGCTAGTTCGAAAAGGGAGGTTTGCAGCTGTTATAGGCTCGGGGTGGCCAGTGATGCCGTGGAGTCAAGGTGAATTTTTTATGGAGTTGCTGGATTGAATTAGTGGAAGAGGTTTGCTATTTCAGTTTTAAGCTTCGTGTTATTGATACAATAGGTTTTTTTGAAGAATCTATTTATTTTGAGGGCCTCATTATAATGATATACATGTGACTAGGGTATAAGGGGGTAAGTTTTTGGTGATTAGAGTGGACATTTAAGTATTGGTTGGGCTTATAGAAAGGACGGTATAAGTTAGTGTTTAGGTAAAGTGTAACGTCCAAACAATTGGTATCAGTTTCGAATGAAATATTTAGGCTGTAGATTTTGAAGAGTTTGTGTAGGGCTGTCATTGTGCGTTCTACTGAAGGTTGCGTTCATCCAGTTACTGCAAGAAGTGCATAATCCCTCTTTAGTCCATTGGTTATGTTAGGCAAGTATTGTTTAATCTGAAGGGATGAGATACAAGCCCACAAGGTTTGTGCGTGGGCGGAATCTGATGAGTCCATTGTTATATCGAAGTAATCCATAGATTCGTTACGCGTTCAATAATTACCCTTAATTTGAATTAGAATTTTCTTCATTGCCAGAATGGTATTGATATCCGATCTTCGGATGGTAGTATAATTTCGGGCGAATATTAAGGCTTTATCCAAAAGTATTTGTGATATACTGAAGGGTAATAATTCGACACTGTTTTATAATTTAGAGATGACGAATTATGTACGATATTTAAATTGGACAGGTAGATGTCCTCACTTTATTAACAGGACACCTGAAGAAGGCTGGAGAGTACCTCATCCGAAACATTGTAGTAGCAACAAACATGTTGAGGACACCTGTCCGTCGACTGTAAATATTGTTTTCTACTCTAGGCACAAAGCCCGAAATTTTAGGGGAGGGGCCAGTTGATTAGGTTGACCCCAGGTCGAAATCGGGGGAATTTGAACTCAGAATGTAAAGATAGACCGTTAAGCATTTTGCCCGACGTGCTAACGTTTCTGCTAGCCTTGTCCATTGTAAATATGGCAATAATTTGATATGTCAAACTGAAAGAAATTGGTGCGTTTATGGTGGAAAGAGTGAAACTAAAAATAACGTCTCGAGTGCAATTCCGTGGTGGGATCTCAACGTTATTCCTCACACGGTGTATTATACGGTCAATAATGCATTAAGTAATTCGACCTAAGCCGGATGGAAAGTCTATAATAGAAGTTCTAACTTCCTCTTCATACCCTTATATGCTACCAAACCATTTAAGTCCATCCGTTTTTCACTAATTTAAACATTAACTACTTGGACATAAACTAAACCACTTTCTACCACTCTCCACCTTTGATACCATCAGTAGCCTTATGATCTTGAAATCTATTTCCTCCATCCTCCTACTATTCTCTCTCTAAACACCCCCAACTCCCCTTCCTAATAGATGTAGCTCTCTATAAACTCAATCAGTCTTTAACCTCCATCATGTCAACATTTTAAACGTAAAAATCTTTAATACAAAATTCTTCTCCCAACGAAAGAGGTGATGTTATCCAACATTGGACCTTGATATCTGTCATATATCAGGATCATAAAGATTTGTGAAACGGCCGTAGGACATTTAAAACTCTACTTATTTTATTTGTGATATT
>NC_069010.1:724226-726291 GCF_001194135.2 Octopus bimaculoides
GAACTAATATTTGTTGTCGCATAGACAGAGTTGTAGAATGTTGGCTTGAGCTTAGTATTATATAACTGAGGTGGCTTATTAAAGTTTGTATTATTGTATTGTCTAGGCTAGCTTGGGATGCAGTGCAAGAATTTAGATATTTAGAGGACTGGTGTTGGGGTTTATGTTTTTTCCAGGTGGTTATTATATATCCTAAGTTAGGTGCAGTAGAATAGGAGATCGTCACTGATGATTTATTAAAGATAGGATAAGATTTATGTTGTGGACAAAAATTAGATTTTATAATTTTGAAAAATAATATTCCTAGAGATTTAACCTGGAGCGAGAGTGGTGATACAAACCATATGATTTTGCCTTCGATTGTTTACAATGTGTGGATGAAGTTCGCTGGTTCGAAAAGGGAGGCTTGTAGCTGTTATAGGCTCGGGGTGGCCAGTGATGCCGTGGAGTTAAGGTGAATTTTTTATGGAGTTGCTGGATTGAATCAGTGGAAGAGGTTTGCTATTTCAGTTTTAAGCTTCGTGTTATTGATATAATAGGTTTTTCGAAGAATCTATTTATTTTGAGGGCCTGATTATAATGATATACATGTGACTACGGTATAAGGGGTAAGTTTTGGGTGATTAGAGCGGACATTTAAGTATTGGTTGGGATTATAGAAAGGACGGGATAAGTTAGTGTTTAGGTAAAGAGTAACGTCCAAAAAATTGGTATCAGTTTCGAATGAAATATTTAGGCTGTAGATTTTGAAGAGTTTGTGTAGGGCTGTCCTTGTGCGTTCTACTGAAGGTTGAGGTCATCCAGTTACTGCAAGAAGTGCATCATCCCTGTATAGTCCATTGGTTATGTTAGGAAGTATTGTTTAATCTGGGGGATGAGAAAAAACCTACAAGGTTTGTGCGTGGGCAGAGTCTGATGAGTCCGTTGTTATATTGAAGTAATTCATAGATTCGTTGCGCGTTCAATAATTACCCTTAAATTGAATTAGAATTTTCTTCATTGCCAGAATGATATTGATATCCAATCTGCGGATGGTAGTATAATTTCGGGCGAATATTAAGGCTTTATCCAAAAGTATTTGTGATATACTAAATGGTAATAATTCGATACTGTTTTATAATTTAGAGATGGCGAATGATGTACCATATTTAGATTGGACCTATCCGTCGATTGTAAATATTGATTTCTACTCTAGGCACAAATCCCGAAATTTTAGGGGAGGGGGCCAGTTGATTAGGTCAACCCCAGTACGCGACGGGTAGTTAATTGATCAACCCCGAAAGGATGAAAGGCAAAGTCGAAATCGGCGGAATTTGAACTCAGAATGTACAGATAAACCGCTAAACATTTTGCCCGACGTGCTAACGTTTCTGCTAGCTCGCCGCCTTGTCCATTGTAAATATAGCAATAATTTGATATGTCAAACTGAAAGAAATTGGTGCGTTTATGGTAGAGAGAGTGAAACCAAAAATAACGTCTCGAGTGCAATTCTGTAGTGGGAGCTCAACGTTATTCCTCACACGGTGTATAATACGGTCAATAATGCATTAAGTAATTCGACCTAAGCCGGATGGAAAGTCTATAATAGAAGTTATAACTTCCTCTTCATACCCTTATATGCTATTGAACCGGTTAAGTCCATCCATTTTTCACTAATTTAACCATTAACTACTTGGACATAAACTAAACCACTCTCTACCACCTTCCACCTTTGATAACATCAGTAGCCTTATGATCTTGAAATCTCTCCTTCCTAATAGATGTAGCTCTCTATAAGCTAAATCAGTCTTTAACCTCCATCATGTCAACATTTCAAACGTAAAAATCTTTAATACAAAATTCTTCCCCCGAAGAAAGAGGTGATGTTATCCAACAATGGACCCTGATATCTGTCATATATCAGGACCACAAAGATCCCTGAAACGGCCGTAGGACATGTAAAACTCTACTTATTTTATTTGTGATATTGTTTTTTTTTCTGTAAGTTGGACTATGTATTCTTAATATCCGAACAGATTTACATTTTTTCTTTTCGATTCAATGTATCTTCATATGTAAATGTAAA
>NC_069010.1:726391-729316 GCF_001194135.2 Octopus bimaculoides
GTAGAATGTTGGCTTGAGTTTAGTATTATATAATTGAGCTGGCATATTAATGTTTGTATTATTGTATTGTCTAGGCTAGCTTGAGATGCAGTGCAAGAATTTAGATATTTAGAGGACTGGTGTTGGGGTTTATGTTTTTTCCAGGTGGTTATTATATAGCCTAAGTTAGGTGCAGTAGAGTAGGAGATCGTCACTGATGATTTATTAAAGATAGGATAAGATTTATGTTGTGGACAAAAATTAGATTTTATAATTTTGAAAATAATTTTGCTAGAGATTTAACCTGGAGCGAGAGTGGTGATACAAACCATATGATTTTGCCTTCGATTGTTTACAATGTGTGGATGAAGTTCGCTGGTTCGAAAAGGGAGGCTTGTAGCTGTTATAGGCTCGGGGTGGCCAGTGATGCCGTGGAGTTAAGGTGAATTTTTTATGGAGTTGCTGGATTGAATCAGTGGAAGAGGTTTGCTATTTCAGTTTTAAGCTTCATGTTATTGATATAATAGGCTTTTTGAAGAATCTATTTATTTTGAGGGCCTGATTATAATGATATACATGTGACTACGGTATAAGGGGGTAAGTTTTGGGTGATTACAGTGGACATTTAAGTATTGGTTGGGCTTATAGAAAGGACGGTATAAGTTAGTGTTTAGGTAAAGAGTAATGTCCAAAAAATTGGTATCAGTTTCGAATGAAAATATTAAGGCTGTAGATTTTGAAGAGTTTGTGTAGGGCTGTCCTTGTGCGTTCTACTGAAGGTTGAGTTCATCCAGTTACTGCAAGAAGTGCATCATCCCTCTATAGTCCATTGGTTATGTTAGGCAAGTATTATTTAATCTGAAGGGATGAGGAACAAGCCCACAAGGTTTGTGCGTGGGCGGAGTCTGTTGAGTCCATTGTTATATCGAAGTAATCCATACATTCGTTGCGCGTTCAATAATTGCCCTTAAATTGAATTAGAATTTTCTTCATTGCCAGAATGATATTGATATCCGATCTTCGGATGGTAGTATAATTTCAGGCGAATATTAAGGCTTTATCCAAAAGTATTTGTGATATACTGACTGGTAATAATTTGATGCTGTTTTATAATTTAGAGATGACGAATTATGTACGATATTTAAATTGGACAGGTAGATGTCCTCACTTTATTAACAGGACACCTGAAGAAGGCTGGAGAGTACCTCATCCGAAACATTGTAGTAGAAACAAACATGAAGAGGACACCTGTCTGTCGACTGTAAATATTGTTTTCTACTCTAGGCACAAAGCCGGAAATTTTAGGGGAGGGGCCAGTTGATTAGATCGACCCCAGGTCGAAATCGGGGGAATTTGAACTCAGAATGTAAAGATAGACCGCTAAGCATTTTGCCCGACGTGCTAACGTTTCTGCTAGCTCGCCGCCGTGTCCATTGTAAATATGGCAATAATTTGATATGTCAAACTGAAAGAAATTGGTGCGTTTATGGTGGAAAGAGTGAAACCAAAAATAACGTCTCCAGTGCAATTCCATAGTGGGATCTCAACGTTATTCCTCACACGGTGTATAATACGGTCAATAATGCATTAAGTAATTCGACCTAAGCCGGATGGAAAGTCTATAATAGAAGTTATAACTTCCCCTTCATACCCTTATATGCTACCGAACCGGTTAAGTCCATCCGTTTTTCACTAATTTAAACATTAACTACTTGGACATAAACTAAACCACTGTCTACCACTTTCCACCTTTGATAACATCAGTAGCCTTATGATCTTGAAATCTCCCCTTCCTAATAGATGTAGCTCTCTATAAGCTAAATCAGTCTTTAACCTCCATCATGTCAACATTTCAAACGTAAAAAATTTTAATACAAAATTCTTCTCCCGAAGAAAGAGGTGATGTTATTCAGCAATGGACCTTGATATCTGTCATATATCAGGATCACAAAGATCTCTGAAACGGCCGTAGGACATTTAAAACTCTACTTATTTTATTTGTGATATTGTTTTTTTTCTGTAAGTTGGACTATGTATTCTTAATATCCAAAGACATTTACATTTTTCTTTTCGATTCAATGTATCTTCATATGTAAATGTAAATAAATATCTAGCTTGCTTGTCGTTGCTTTACTTATCTAACGGTTTAAGTTCAAATCTCTTCGGCATTTCGAAGTGTTTCTATATACAGGGAATACCTGTATCTAGTGTACAAAATATTTCGAATTTTTACCACATCATTTTCAAAGCAATTAGTTCTGATGCGAAGTTGCCAACTGCTGACGATAATCTCATTCATTTTTTCCCCTTTTTTATGGTAATTAATAACAAAGAGTGGAGGGGCAATGGCCCAGTGGTTAGGGCTGCGGACTAGCGGTCATAGGATCGTGGTTTCGATTCCCAAAATGGGCGTTGTGAGTGTTTATTGAGCGAAAACACTGAAAGCTCCACGAGGCTCCGGCAGGGGATGGTGGCGAACCCTGCTGTACTCTTTCACCACAACTTTCTCTCACTCTTACTTCCTGTTTCTGTTGTGCCTGTAATTCAAAGGGTCAGCTTTGTCACACTGTGTCACGCTGAATATCCCCGAGAACTACGTTAAGGGTACACGTGTCTGTGGAGTGCTCAGCCACTTGCAAGTTAAGTTCACGAGCAGGCTGTTCCGTTGATCGGATCAACTAGAACCCTCGACGTCGTAGGCGACGGAGTGCCAACAACAACAACACTAACTAACAAGTTAAAAGTATAAAGTCACGTAACTGTAGTCAAATCAGCGTAACGGACAGAGAGAATACGCAGCAGGCTTAGTAATGAGTACTGGGGACGATTTATTCGACTAAAACACTTTAAGGCTGTGCCCCAGCATGGACGCAGCTCAAAGGATGACAAAAGTAAAGGATTGCTTCCAGCTCTGGTTTAAATTCTACGCCATAAATTAGAATTGAC
>NC_069010.1:729416-730359 GCF_001194135.2 Octopus bimaculoides
AATTGCATGTAACACGGGCAACGCCGGGTATCTCTGCTAGTATACATATACATGTATATACATATATATACAAATATATATATAGACATATATACATATACACATATATATATATATACATATATATACGTATACACGTATATACACACACACACACACACACACACACACACACACACACACACATATATATATATATATATATATATATATATACATATACACGTATATATACATATATATATATATACATATATATACGTATATATACATATATATATGCATATACATACATACATGCACATAGACATTTATACTTACATACATATATACATCTCCTCCCTCCATCTGTTCATAAATACTACCAATCCATTCTCAAATTTTCATTCACACCTCAAAATCCATCCTTTCGAATGAACAACACTGATTCCATGGCTCCATGCTTTGAAATGACTAAATATCAACTACTATTGGAACTTACACCCCATGTACAGGAAACTTTTTTACCACTTCTATACACCAGTTTCCTCGAATAATTGAACTGCAACTACAGTTTCTACTTTCATTCTTTTATTTCCCTTTATATTCCTTATCTTTTCCACAATAATTCGAACTCAAATATTTTATCACACCGTCTCTGATGAAGGGATAGCCATAATATCCCAGAAACAGCTGTAAGACTATTTCAGTCCTGAGGTGGGCACTGTTAATTGAAAAGTTAACTTCGTCAAACATTAACCCGTTAAGCAAGAATTTAACTTCGTTAACTGTTAACCCGTTAATTCTTTGAAAATGTAACTGAAGTTTAATCCGTGAACGTTAACTTTTATGGTAAAAAGGCATAACTAGAGTTTAATACTCCACCGACTTTGTTGCCTCATAACTTCTAGAAAAAAGGGTACTTTCTAACGAAACTTCCACCAAATGATCGCTTATCTCCTGT
>NC_069010.1:730813-734727 GCF_001194135.2 Octopus bimaculoides
GGATATATGACTGTTGTTTCTACCACATCCCAAAACTTCCCGCCTTGTTTCTTTCTCACTCACACATCTCTTGATACTTTTCTCCCCATAAAAAAATTTTATGCATTGATGATGTCAGAATAACACTCTTGTAGTCCCAACCGAGCGAGGCCGTGTTACGTGTGTGTGTGTGTAGGAAAAAAACACCTAAAAATATCTTTAGTATTCATATTAATCTGTCAAATGTAATGCTTATTTGTTCACGTTATTTGGAATCATTCAGTTTCAAGAGGACTGTCCTCTTTGCAATATTTGCTTGTAACTTTGTAAATTTTTTACATACAGATTTGAAATTTTGTTAGTGAGTGCTTTATATACCACTGGTTTATAGTTATGCCATTTTAGTTGATTTTGCTGAGTAAATTTGACTTTTATGGGCAGGAAAATTTAATCAACAGGTGTAAAAGCAATAATATTATGGATAAACACTAAAATTGAAATTCTTAATGCATCTTACCTGTTTGATTTATTACTAAAATTATCCCAGATGGCAACCCACAGAAATTTTGCCACTTTTCATGATGAGGTACATTAATTTGAATTAATTAAAATACTAGTATAATTGGTACAAGATGTTATTCTTTCGCTAAATATTTCGTATCTCAGTGTGCAATAATTTTTTTCCACGGTCCTTTTGGTAAATTTTGATATTTTCACCCGCACAATTTTCACTAACAAAAAATGAATAATAAAACTAGGATTTTTTGCGTGGAATCAATTACCTTGACTTCCTAATGTGCGGCAAACCCATTATCTTCGTTCGGAAAAAATGGATGCGGGGAACCGGACACCCATCTGCCATCCCGGAATCATTGGGATTTTTTTCTCGTTGAATGAATTACGGAGATCTAATGTCACAAAACTGTTTTTTGGTTCGGAAAACGGGGTGGAACCCTCGGAAATTCACCCCACTCCACTCCCAACATTTTACAGAAATATGTTTTCCAGAGTGTGGATTACAGGGTTCGTTATAAAACATATAGAGAATGTGAATTAATGTGCTAACATTTATATTGCGTATATTTTATTCTGAAAATATTTTTCCGGTCGTAGTGCATGCATATTTTGTTATGCAACCATAATATGCTACAAAGTATATTAAACGTTTTTATAAGTCAATACCATGTAATACTGTGTTAGCAGTGTACTTAAATTGCGTGCTAAGGTCATCTATAGAAAATCTGTAGCGATGACCTTAATACGTGATCTAAGTTATGTGTTTTTGCATCATAATCATGCTGAGTAGTTTTCCTGTCACACTCCATAGCACATATATTTATTGTACTAAATCTATAATTGTTTTATTTCCTGTCAGAATCTGCTGAACTAACTCATGATATTTACACTTTGATGACTTTAAATGAAATCATGAATGGAAAGGTAAAAAATATTTTTAATAAATTGGAAACAATTTTTTAAAATTTAGAATATAAACATCATAAATAATGATATTCAGAAACAAAAATTATCAGGAGCAATATTAAAAAAAATGTGGTTCTAATTACTCTTGCATAGATACTGAACAAAGTTCAAACTTAAAATCACTTAACCTGTTTGTGCTTTAAAATAGTACATATCTGCTAATTCAATTTATGTATGTGTTCATATACACAGAGTAATGAATTTTGCTGCCTCTAATATACATTGAATACTTATGTGTAGTTTGTGTATGCTTCACTGTGTTTGTTTATACTTTTGTGTATGAATAGTGTCACGTAATATGAACATACATACAGAGGATTTTTATCACAAGAAGAATATTTAAATTCTTTACATATCTTTCTCCATTCTTTTACCACAAAAATATCAATAACCATTTGGTCAACATCTCAATCAATTTCTAATCTGCGGGACAGAAAACTCAAACTATTTTCAATAATTTTGATTCTATTCTCAACAGGATGATTTCCCTGGTTTAATTCCTCTCATACACAAATATGTTGATTATATCGACTACGATTTCAGTAAAAGACCTAAAATAATGCAATACTTGAAATACATCTCAGACAAAGCTGCAGGTGAGATTATTCATTTCCCTCAAAAGTAATGTTACTTTAAATATACAACATTTACCTGTTTCTTTCTTTTTCAATTATAAAATATAATGTTAAGCTGTATTTTATCCCTGTAACCTCTATTATTAATAAAATATCACACTCCAAACACTTAACACTTATATGAAAGACAATGTGTGTATATGCATGTGTGAATAGTATTCCTTCCAAATTATGTCTTGTGGTTAAATCATTCTACCATAGTTTGGTTTTAAACAAGATTTTCAAAACAATTATCACAGCTAAAATTAATAAAGAAAAGAAAGAGATAAAGCTTTATCTGTATCTGTTTGTACATCAGATCATGGGGATAGGATATTGTTACAGAATACAGCAAAGAATTTCCATATAAAATAAATAATAAACCATTTATTATTTCAATTTGTTTTATAGGAAAGATAATGACAATGGCCCAATGGACAAGGCAATTTGTTAGAAATCATGAAGAGTACAAGAATGATTCTGTTGTCAGTGACAGAATCACTTATGATTTTATTGTGGAATGTGAAAGCATTGTCAACAATGAAGGACTTCCACAAGCGTTTATCAAGAGTTAACAAAATTCCGACAACTTCATCTGAAATATAATCAGTTACGAGCTACACACAGCTTAACCTACAAAACTGTGTCCCCACCCACAACTTTGTCTCCTGATAACTTCTAGAACAATGGATATTCTTTTAGCAACATTTTCTACAAATACGCTTCAGATGCTGCAGATTATGATTATATCAGAATTTGATGTGAAAACAAAATCTTTCTGAAGGTGAGGAGAGGAGTTTCAGAAAATTCACACAAGACATTTTTCCTCATAACTTTCAGAAAAATGAGTATTCTTGAATGAAATTTCCTCCAAATTTCCTTCCACATAATGTAGATTACAATTATATAAGAATTTAAAATGAAAAAGATGGTGGACTTGCACGCAAACATACTGACACACATTACACATCTACAAAATGAAACTTGAAATTTCTAACAAATATTGTGATATATGTTAGTCTGTATGTGTACATGCCCAGCAATTTTATTTTTCACATTAAATTTTGATGTAAGCATAATCTACACCATCTGAAATGTATTTGTAGAAATTTTCATTAAAAACATCCATTTTTCTGAAAGTTATGTAGAAGAAAAGTTGACTCGTGTGAATTTTCCGAAACTTCTCACCCCTGGAAAAAATATTTTTTTACAACAAAATCCAATCGAATAATAATCTACACAGCCTGAAGCATAATTGTAGAAAATTTCATTGACAAATATCGATTTTACTGGAAGCTATGAGGAAAGAAAGTTGGTGGTGGGCACAGTTTTGTAGGTATGTCCTACACATAATATATAACCTACATAACTATAATATAACTTTTATCTTACTTGTTTCAGTCCATTAGATTGTAGCCTTGATGGAACAGCAGGTTGAGGAATTTTAGTCAAACTAATCAATGCCAGGACTTATTTTCTTTTTAAGGCACTTTTTGCCAAACTATTAAGTTACGGGGACGTAAACACACCAACACTAGTTGCCAGGTGATGGTGGGGTGGGGTGCAAACACAGACACACATATAGTTAATCCAAAAAATGGAGAAAAAGGTAAAAAGAAAAAAACAACAACGCAAGGACGTGGTACATGCAAAGTATTAACAAGACGCTCAGAGAAGGAAAGAGTGGTTGTTTTACGTTTTGAGTAAACCTTTTCTTGGGAAACAGGGGACATAGGAAAGTCCAAAAGAAAAAGGAAGAACAATACAAAAAAGAAACGGCCAACTGTCCACATGTAGGCTCCTTTCAGTTTCCATATACCAAATTAACTCACAAGGCTT
>NC_069010.1:735520-737735 GCF_001194135.2 Octopus bimaculoides
AGTTTGATAAATAGAAATAAATATACGTACCAAACAAATAAATATTGGAGCTGATAACTAAAAACCTTTAACCCCATCAGTGTATTCTTCAGTTGTTTTATTTCAAGCGATATTTATTAAATTAATACTGTTAATGACTTTTACTAATATAAAACGTACTTTTAATCAATACTTTTTATTATAATGACTTTTTTGAAAACAAATAAAATATAGTGAAAGTTGTTGAAAATTTCTTAAAATATAGTTCTTGAAAATCGATCATTAATTTGTTGTGAGGTTTAAAAATTTCAATATTTCTATTTGATACAAAACTCTTGTCTGTTCCAATATACTTAGGGCATATTTGAACCTTTAAGAAAGCTATTTACTGTATGTTGTGATGGAGAAAATTTTTCACTGAAGACAAATAGGTGTATGAATGTGTGTGTGTATTTTGTTATATTTTGGGATGGTCAGTTTTTTCTTCTTTTTTTTCCAAATAAACACATGCACCATATATTCGTTCTTCATTCGTTTAATTACTGTTCTTATCTTAACTGATGTCCGTTATCTGGAAATCTTTTGTCACACATCTGTGACCTCTTCAATGAAACTTTCCATCCTTGTTTATGCTTCTGCCCTGCTTAGTCCAGTTTGTTCTTCTATGATGTGTATCCTTATGTGCACAGGCCTCACAAAGGCAATGACGAATGACCAAGACTCCTGGCATTATGTTGTGCTTGAGAAAAAGATCTATCAAACCAAGTAAAATTGTATTCATGGCAGATACTGGTGTCGTACCAGTGGCACAAGAAAACACCCATTACATTCTCGGAGTGGTTGGCGTCAAGAAAAGCATTTAGCTGTAGAAACCATGCCAAATCAAAATGGAGTCCGGTGTAGCCTTCCAGCTTGCCAGTCCTGGTCAAACAGTACAACCCATGCTAGAATGGACAACGGACGTTAAATGATGATGATGATGGGGAGGAGGATGTATGTGTGTGTGTGTGCGCATGTGTGTCTATGTGTTTGGCGTGTGTGCTCATGTGTATATATATATATGGGCTTGTGCCCTTTATGTCGTTATCACTATCATCGTTGTTCTTAGTGGTACCCTGAATCTCCCCTCACCTACGTTTTTTCTTCTGTTGCTGCTGCTGTGGTTCTTGACCCTTACTTTTGATATTGTTCTCGTATCTTTCTGTGTTTGTGTGTTCGTTCATGTTGTCATCATGGCTGTTGTTGTTGCGGCCGTTTGTGAAGTCACAATATGTGTGTTTGTGTGTGTATATGGGGTTGCTTATTATGTTTGTATCCATGGCGTTTGTATATTTTTTGTTGTTTACTTATTTATCTGTATTTCTTATATTTATCATATTTATGTGCATTTTTGTCTTTTGCCTATGTATTACATTCTTTGTACCTGTCCCTTTTCTAATTTTCTCCCTTCTGTCTTTATTCATTGTGTGGTGTGTTGATGGGAGGTGTTATTGTTCCATTCATTTTTTCTGGTGAGGCTCAGTTTGTCTATTACTATGTGTGTGGCCTCTGTAATCTGTCTAAGTGTCATATCGTTTCTATCCATTGATAATACCTTAATCTCTGTTATTAACTGAGCTTCTATGTCCTGCTTGCGCATGTTGGTAGAGCACTGACAAGCCTTCCCTCTGTTTGAGCTCCTGCCAGTGATCGCCTATTCTCTCCCCTATGCGGCATGCTGTCTCTCCAATGTAAGTTGTCTTGTTTCTGCACCATCCCTCAGTACATCGTAAGCTATAAACTATATTCCTAATATTGCAGTTGACCTGTGGGTTCATCCTACATACTATACAATTGTTCTCCATACATGAGGACCTATCAAAGGGATAAATTCTACAGATCAGGGATATTATAGGGGCTCCAGCCCATTCTAATACTTTAATGCATAGATAAACCTTATCTGATGCTTTTCTAAAACGTTATGCTAGTTCGTTGTCAGGAGTAGCAACAATTCTAGTATTTCTGTTTTCATACCATGAGTTGGCCTTATCTATCTTGGCAATCTTTCGTTTTGTCTTGACAGCGTGTGCCCGCAGCTCAGCTGTTACCATATGACGTTCGGTAAAGTCCGTAAAAACTTTATTTTAATTCATTTTTGTGGCTGGAAATGTACATTTCGTTTGATGTCTGCATGAAGTGAAAGAAAGAGGAAATTGACAGAGACGTGTGTATGTGTGGATGGGGCTGCGACGCAGAA
>NC_069010.1:738153-740721 GCF_001194135.2 Octopus bimaculoides
TGTGTGTGTGTGTGTGTGTGAGAGAGAGAGAGAGAGAGAGAGAGAGAGGGAGAGGGAGAGAGAGAGAGAGAGAGAAAGAGAGATTCATGTATGGGTAAAATGGCTAGGATTGGTCACACATGCACACAAACATATACGTACACCCATAGATACATAAATAACAACACACATCTTCTGTCTGTCTCTCTTTCACATACACACATAGCACACACTTTCTGTCCTGCACCCCCATCAACACATACACACGTCCCTGTCAAATTCCTCTCTCTTTCACTTTATGCTGACATCAAACGAAATGTACATTCCCACCCACAAAAATAAAGAAATAAAAAATTCTTGCGGAATTTACCGAACGCTGTATCTTAACACCTGATTGGGTCAGCTGTGTCGCTGACAGGTCTGAGAGTTATATCGAACTATCTGGGGTTGCACGTAATATATATATGAAATGTTCCCTTTGTGGTAACTATCGTGGCATCTCTCTGCTTTCAATCGCAGGCAAGATCATCGTTCGAATCTTGTTACAACGTCTCCAAGTGGTAGCTGAGTCAGTCTTTCCTGAGTCATAGTGTGGTTTCAGAAGGTCAAGAGGTACCATCGACATGATCTTTTGTGCACGTCAGATCCAGGAGGACAGCCCGGAGCAACAGAAACCTGTCTTTTTCATCTTCTACGAGTTGGAAAAAGCTGTCGACAGTGTCCAAAGAGAGGTCATGTGTGATATCCTGCATCGTTATGGTTGGTCCTGGATGCTTCATTTCGCTGATCAAGGGTTTCCATGATGAAATGAGGGGAAGAGTCCTTTATCAGACTGACATCTCTGAAGAATTCAAGATCACCTGTGGCCTGAAGCAGGGATGTGTTCTTGCTCCAACCCTGCTTTCTCTCTACATCGCTGCCATGCTCTCCGAAATTCCAACAGACAACCCCGGAGTGAAACTCAGACGTAGATTTGATGGCAGACTTTTCAACATCTTGCGTTTCCAATCAAGACTGTCGAGAGCACAAAATCACTGAGCTTCAATACGCCGATGATAACGCAGCCCCAGCTTCAACTGCAGAGGACTTCCAAACCTCAACAAACAACTTCAGCAGAGCTTATCAAACCTTCGACCTGAAAGTGAACATCGCCAAAACCAAAGTGCTCGCTCAACCAGCTCCTCGTACCAAACTTGACAACCCCAACATCACCATCGACAACCAATCAATTGACGTCGTCGACGATTTCTGCTATCTTGGAAGTTTTCTGTTATCCACTGCAGGATCTGGTAAGGATATCGAACATCGCATCCAATCCGGTCATGCCTCGGGTCTTTTACAACAAGGATCTGACATTCAAAACGAAGCTCATGGTCTATCGGGCTGAAACCTGGACTGTTAACGGTAAAGAAATGAAGAAACTAGAGCGCTTCCATCAATCTAAACTTTGCTCTATCTTGAACATCAACTGGGAAGATCGCATCACCAACAACTCTGTGCTTGAAAGATCAGGTCTCCTGAGAATCGAAGCCTAGATCATTGAACATCGTCTCCGATGGTCAGGTCGCGTCCGTCGGATGAATGAACACCGCCTTCCAAAGATCTGTCTCTACGGTGAACTGTCTGAAGGAAAACGTCCGTATGGAGCCCCCTTGAGGTGGTACAAGGACCAACTCAAATCAACCCTGAAAAGCACCAACATTGACCCTACACACTGGGAAGACATCTCAGCATAAGTCCCATCTGGAGACACACCTTCAAAACGGGTTCTGTGGACTTCGAGAAAGCCCGAGTCACAAGAGCTGAACTCAAGAGACGGGAGAGAAAGCAGCGCCTTCTCCTTCCCAAACCAACCCCTTCTATCCCTCGTCCACAATGTCCCCATATGTTTCATGCAACCCTTGGATTGCGGTTCAAACACTCAGGAAAATGAAATGGATTGCAAGCTCGGAAACACAAGATGCAGCAAACTACTATATAAAATATATATGAACAATACTAAAACAGTTGACGAAAAATATGTAAAATGCTAAGACAATTGACCAAAAATATCTACAAGAAAATTCTAATTGATAAATATAATTTTTTCAGAAAAAGTTTTTAAAATGCTAGTATACACTAACAAAACGTAAGGGTGAGGTAACGCGCAGTTGAAGTAACGCGCAGTTGAAGTAACGCGCAGTTGAAGTAAATCTCGTTGTGAGAAGAATCAACACAACATGTGGTTGTCATGGTAACTAGCTGTTAATGGCTCGCTGTCTGTTGATCGGCTAAAATTAGCCAAATTTGCCAAACTTTATTTCCAAATAACATCAGATTTTTTAATTTACAAGATAAGGTAATTAGTCGAAAACAAGCTGAGCAAAATTAAAGGAGGCTGATTTTGTGACTGAAACAGATTAGATCCTCCAGTGCAGCTATCACATAATCATTTAAATATTTTTTGCTGCTTTTATTCCCTCTTAATAAATTTTCATTCAGTTATTTGTTGTATGATACGAAACTAACATAAAGTTAGGAAACGAAAATGCTAACAGTTGTTACTATTAAAATTTAAGCAAACGAAATAAAAATAAACATTCAGTCTGA
>NC_069010.1:741192-744848 GCF_001194135.2 Octopus bimaculoides
AGAGAGAGAGAGAGAGAGAGAGAGAGAGAGAGAGAGAGAGAGAATTAGATAGATATAAACATAAAGAAAAAGATAAATACATAGGCAGATGAACACGGTAGAGATAGATAAATTGATTGATAGATAAACAGTATTGATTGCTTCTTCTGATGTTTAGTTTTGAGGGCTCATGTTTCTAGTGATTTGTCAAGCATTTCAAAGTAGTCTTGTCAGGTAGCAAGGCTTGCGATGATAGCTCTGAATAATCTTCAGCTTTACACACTTGGTCACTGAACCAGTGATCATCCCAGTCACATGAGATGTACAGGTAGACCATCTACAATCTCTCACATGTGGCATGCGGTAAAATGCAAGAAGGGCTAAGATTACTTGTGAATGCTATCTAGTAATACTGATGTATGGAATTTTCTGAAACTTGATGAAAGATATGTCTCCCTTTCCATTGAAGAACCTGAAGGCACAGGTTAAGTGAAGAACAGAAACTTCATAGTATCTCTCTAACCAGCTTGATCTTTAATGACATAAGTTCCATTCTGAAGGGAGCCTTGGAGTTCTTCATAACTTGTCATGAGTTCTTTGACAAGAAAATATTCAATGTTGGGTTAATTGCTTGTGCCTGCTAGTTCTTCATCCAGAACAATGGGCATGATTATGTCCAAGACATGGTGTTGGCAGTTCACAAATTGTGGCTTGCCATAGCCTTTTCTCAAAAATGTTCTCTGCAGTCAAACTACTACCCCACTCTTTCATCCTGTATTCACACTCGTCGTATCAGTAATAATCATTGAGATTGCACCCAAGTGAAATTCGTCCAAGACACTTTTCAATCCATCTATAATGGTCTCAGCCTTGCCATCACTCAGCTTCACTTGTTTCATTCTGGATGACAACCGCTTGATATTCATTTCTGTCCATACATTTACCATCAAAATGCAAGCTCCCTTTCTGATTGTGTAGCAAATCGATCAAGTGTTTCTTCATTTCACCAGTTTTCTTGAACGGTGCATTGTGAAAGCCTTGCTGACTTGGAGTTGGGATATCAATGCTCTCCTCTGACAATTGTTTGTAGATTTTTGCAGCTTTCTTGGTCGAGACATTTGTTGCTGTTACAAGTCTCGTACCAATTGCAGATTTGTTGTGCCTTCTTGTGGAGGAATTAGTGCTATCACTATCATTTTGATCAACTCTGTCATCTTCCCTATAATTGTACTCTTCAATCTCTTCTTCTTCAGAGTCCCTGTCAGTATCCAGGGCTGTTGAGTTTGATAAAGAACAGGTGGCTTCAAAATCAACACATCTTCTCTTGAAAGGGTGGATAGTGTGCTTGGTTGCTTGCAGCTTTGCTTCTCGAATAACCCATTGTACCCTTGCTTTGGAGTTGGATGGAGTACAGTGTTTTGTCATCAGAATTGATTCATTGACTGAGGACTTTTGCAATATTGAACAGTTCTTCTAATGACTCAAATTTTCCTTTCTTGGTGCATTTGTCATACAAATGAAGCACATTTTCAAGCTTAGAAATGATTGGAAAATTCAGTTTATCTCCACAGTAGTGTCACTTCTTTTGATAATTCCGCCACTCTCTCCTTTCCACCTTTAATTGATTTTCCCAAGAAACTGGTACTAATCAACAATCTTCTCCTTGGGTAGCATTTGGCTTCTACTAGCCTGTGAAGCTTCTTCTACAGACACGCGACCTCTAGATGAATGGGACTGGAACTGCACCAAATAGTGTTTGGGTAGGTAGATAAAAACAAAAGCACCTGGAAGCATCCCTGATCTGGGCACTGGCACATGCTGGACTGTGTTATAACTAAAGCCCAGGATTGCAGTGATTTCTGATTAACCAGAACTCAAAAAACTCCCAAGTTTTACTTGGATCAAAGAATAGTCCACAGCAAGGTATTTGTTAAACCATTTGCAAAGAGGCCACTGAAATCCAGTTTACATCCAAGAATAAATGTTGTTTCTTTAAAAAAAATCCAGAAAAAAAACAAAACATTTTGAAATACATTTAAATTAATAACTTTCAGAAATAGAGGAATGCCCGAAGAGTTGTGGCACAATATTTGTGACAGCATAAAATCATCTCATGATGTGGTTCTAGGATTTGTGAAACACAAACACCAACAAGAAGGATCCTCAGATTAGACCCCTCCTAGAAACTTTGCATAAGAGACACATGACATGGATCTCAGACAAAAAACTTGCCAACATCCAAATTCATGTAGATCTCCTCTAGAAAAACTATACAGAAAACTCCATGAGATGAAAAATTTGGTGGACCAAAAAAGCCCAAGAATTGGAACAGGTTGCTAACCGATGACTTGAGAACACTATAACATTCTGAAAAATGTGTTTGGCCCTCAAAAAGGTAGTACAGAATCTATTCTCTCGAACGATAGAACAAAACTCTTAAGTAGGAAAGAGGAAATTCTGAAAAGATGGGCTGAACACTTTAAATTTGTATCAAATGAAGAATGCACTACCAATGCTGATGTAATCAATGAAATCACCAGGGACCTATACTTGAAGAACTAGAGGAACATCCTTCCTTGGAAGAGATAAGTACTGCTATCAAAAAACTTTGCAATGGTAAAAGCTCTTGGACAAGACGATATCCCCATAGAGGTGTACAAGCATGGTAGCAGACACCTTGTAAGTAAGCTGTGCAAATTGATTTGTTCAATCTGGGAAACCGGACCTGTTCCTCAGCAGTTCAAAGATGCATCTTTAATGCACTTGTACAAAGGGAAGAAGAGTGTATGTGATGATCCCCTTTTCCAGTAGAAGAATAAAGATAATCAAAAAGAATGGAGAAACGTGTTGTTATTGGCAAGCTATTCTAGTCGAATTTATGTTATTGATACCTGTTGGATTAAAGGTAAAACAGACTTTTATGAGATTTGAACTCAGAATACAGAGGAACACAACTAAATAGAACAAAGCATTTAGTCTGGCACTGCATCCATTCTGCACAGAATTTTTGGAATAATGGTCCTTCAAAGTTCCATATTTCACAGAAAAGGAAAAGTGAGGTGGCTAGGTTTCCTTCATTTTGTAATTAATTTTTTTTTGTTTCATACAAATGAAAATTTCCTCAAACTTTCTGTCTTTCACATCCCACTCCTTAATTCTGTGCTGTTTTTCCCTTCCATATCATTTTGAAAATAATTATTCTGATTCACTCTACCAGCTTCACTTCCACAGGGTTTATTATTTCTGCTTCAAAATTTTAATGCTAATTATCAAAGAAAAAAATTTCAGAATTTAAACCCGCCTCAACCAAAAATCTGACAAGCTAGAAACAACAGCCAAACCGAGGATCAACTTTCTAAATACGAATTCCGAAGAGAAAAAAAAAATTTAAATGTCATTTTGTTGCGTGTGTGTGAGCAAAAAATCTAATTTTTACATACCTTTCTTAATTCCAAAAGACCCTGACCACAACATGTTGGGTTATGTTCGTCATGAAACATTTAGTAGGATGGAGGGGAGGCAGAGTGTTTATTTTATTTATCTTTTTGAAAAATTGAAATTTTATAGAATTTTTTGTTTCCGAATCATAATCTCCATATTTTTCTACGTATTTCGCCAAAAGAAATTTTTTAAAAAAGTAAAATTTAAGAAATTTAGGGGAGAGGGGGATTTAAAAT
>NC_069010.1:751224-754124 GCF_001194135.2 Octopus bimaculoides
GGCAGTGAGCATGGTGTGTGTGTGTGTGTATGCGTGTGTGCGTATATATATGTTTATATCTAATATAATAAATGCGAAAACAAATTTCTGTGTCAGTGTGTCACACTTCGAACTCTTCTCTTACTATTCATCGACACTCCTACTACTGCTCATGTTGGGGTGAGAGTAATAGTAGGCATAGAGATGGTAGTAGATTGACGGTTGCGATATTGACGGGATGATAGTAATAATATGAGCTGTAGTTCTGATAGAGGAGAAGGCAACGGTGATGATGATGGTGGTGGTGGTAGCGTCAGAAGTCTGAATAGTGTTTGTATGGTAGTTGTGGTGGCGATGATGGTGGCACTGGTGATGGTTGGAAACAGTCAACAGAAAGAGAGAGAGAGAGAGAGAGAGAGAGAGAGAGAGAGAAAGAGGCTAGAGGAAAAAAGAAATTGTACTGACCCATGAACGGGCAGGCAAAAAATGTTGTTTATCATGCAGCTTTGCAATAAGTTCCAAATCGACAAATTATATCATTATTTTGATGAAAATTGTTCATTGCTTGAAAAATATTGGTAAAGTTTAAGAAAATTTAATATGTACTCAATGCATGAAGTATCATTGTTGGACCCAAGGCCCAATGAAGAGCCCTCCACAGGAGCTAGCTTAAAAGCCGCCTAATATGGAAGCTTTTAAGCTAGTATATATATATATATATATATATATATATATATATATATAGGCGCATCAGCTATTGGTTCGGTGCTTTGTGTCCACAAGGAAGACACTTCCAGTGATCTCATCTGAAAAGGAGTACCGGGAATAACCAGGGGTTAACCTTGCGACAAACAGGCATCTCGTTCAGTGGGGTGTGTTGAAATACGTTGGGGCCTAACGAGCCTCTGGATCAGATAGAGAATTCGACTTAAAAAATACTTCAATGTAGACATTCAAGTATGCACAATCAGGTGTTTGTGTAATATTTGTGGAATGAAAGCAAACATGAATGTGTAAAGGACAGAAACACGTACAGTTCTTTGGTTGGAATATAGCTGTTTGCGAAACGTTCATTATTAGAACAATGTCAGTTGAAAGACCTGATGACGCTAATTAGATAAACGATTGTAAATCTAATAAGTTAGAGTTGTAATTTTAAATTCTCAATCGCAGAATAATGCTAGCAATATAGCCTGAACAGGATAAACTATCCCTATTTTTGCAGAGAAAAGTGTAGGTGGCTAGCTGTGGACTCGAACTCACATCCCGTGATTACATGTCACGATGCTTTGACCGATTAAGCTAAACTACCCACTACAAATTCCTCTGCAAATTAAGATATATAAATCTCGCTTCATGAGACGCTCTCATGTTAAATTCAAATTACGACAAACGTAAATAAACAAACGAAGTTTGCTTTTAGAAGCGTTGAGATGTCTTTTAGAAAGTTAAAGAAGTGATTTTTAGTTATATCTAATAAGTTAGATATATCTTGCAAGTTTTCAACTTTGTAGTGGAATGTTTAAAATAACAGATGAAATCACCGCCTCTCGAGGCTGCTGTATTACAGTATTTCATCTAAAAACGAAGGTAGCAACAAGTCAGATTTAATCCTTTATTTAACAATTTTAAAGCTTACGTTGATAACATTAACGTGGCAATAAGAAAGAATATCAACACAGTTTCAAATCAAAGCAACATTTTCTGTTTTCCTGTGTTTCATGCAATAGTCTAAATAGACACGTTACGATTGGATACAGATGAAGAGTAATAAAAAAAGCACGAAGACTAAACATTTAAGATTATATTATTGCGGATTATGCAGTCTCTCGGTTGCATGCTGTTGAATCGAAAGGTACAAATATAGTTTCTTAACAAGCAAGTATATTTAATATTCATATTTAATATTATATATTTATATTTAATATATTATATTTATATATTATATTCCGCCGAGGTCGACTTTGCTTTTCATCCTTTCGGGGTCGATAAATTAAGTACCAATTGCGTACTGGGGTCAATCTAATCGACTGGCCCCCGCCCCCCAAATTTCCGACCTTGTGCCTAGAGAAAAGAATAATATATATTTATTTTTAATATTCATATTCAATAGTATATATTTATATTTAATATTAATATTTATATTTAATATTATATATTTATATTTAATATCATATATGGAGAAAATATTATTTTATAACGTAAAATATTATTGAAGGCGATTTTTGAAGGCACTTTTTCGATTTTCACTTATAAGTTTGTTTCTGCTGTTCTATCCTCAATTTCATTACCAGGACCTGGAAACACAACGAGAAAACGATATAAAATATTAATTTTAAACTTGTTAATTCCTGGACTGTATACTTTATATATATATATAAATTACTATCATATGTTTTGTCATGTATGAAAGGATGTCTCTTTACAGAAAGATTATAGATGAACAACGCAAGTTATATTCAAGTTATATTGAATATAACTTGCAATAAGAAGTAAACTATCAGGACTATGCTGCAAAATATTGACAATGTTGGTTGGGGAATATTTCCTGGAAGGAGTAGCCATATTTATATAAGAGAATGGACTGTTTTGTGCTATTCTGCTAAAGATGTGAATAGTTGTATGTAGAGTTGACACGGATCTATGACTGTATATACATTTACATGGGTCTATCAATGGATGAATATATATATTAATGTAGATCTATTTATTGATGTATTGTGTATTATACAGGAATGTATTTATTGCCGTATGTACAGTATTACTATATGTGTATTTAAGTTTCTTATAGACGAGTATGCGTATACATGTAGATTTCTACGCATATATATATATATATATATGTGTGTGTGTGTGTGTGTGTGTGTGTGTATGTGTGTGTATGTATGTATATATATATATGTGTGTGTATGTATATATAT
>NC_069010.1:755807-756369 GCF_001194135.2 Octopus bimaculoides
TATATGAAGAAAATATTACCGGTTCCGATGAATCTTATCTTATCAAATATCCGTAAAAAAGTATAAAAAATTGAAGTAAAAACAATTTATTTTCTGTCTGAGGTCAAGAACATGTCTGGAAACTTTTCATTGAAGTCTTCTTTAAATATAGTTTGGTATAGAGCTGAAAGTGTTAGAGAATGAGAGAAAGGGTGTCTATTGGTTCTACTCGAAGGAGATATTTGCGAAGTGTTGTATTACTCTTGAATACTCCCCTGGTGCCATATGGAGCGCCTTTCTTTTGTATCTTTTCCGAGAGGCCTTTCACATGGGGTGGACAGACTGTTTATGGGTTTTATCCTCACTCTTCTTCCTATTTGCAGTGGAGAGTATGTTTTGGGGGTAGTTGTTGCTTAACAGATTGTTACGTAGCTTGATCATTTCTTCGTGGTGTGAATCAGGATCGCTACTTATATTCTTTGCTCGATGTTTTAGGCACTGAGGAATCCCTATCTTTACACTGTATGGATGGTGGGAATTGAAATTGAGGGCTAATCACAGCCTTGTGAGTGGATTTGGTAGA
>NC_069010.1:756907-760812 GCF_001194135.2 Octopus bimaculoides
TCTCCCCATCAACACTTGACAACCGATGGTGTTGTGTTTATATCTCCGTAGTGTAGCGGTTCGGCCTAAGAGACCGATAGAAAAAGTACTAGGCTTAAAAATTAGTTCTGTGCTCGATTCCTGCGACTGAAACCCCTCAAGGCGGTGCTCCAGTATTGCCGCTGTCAGAATGACTGAAACAAGTAAAAGAATAAAAGAATAAAAGAAACACACAAATATTCATATTTGTGTGTGTGTTTGTGCGTATGTGTGTGTGTATGCGTGTGTGTGTGTGTGTGTTTTTGTGTATGGATGTGTGTGTGTGTGTGTGTGTGTGTGTATTTACACCGACAAATTTTATGCTTATGTACATGAGTTACTGAATCAGAGTGATATTTAAAAAAGTCATCTATGTATTATCATGGTCATTATCCATGATGATGATCATTATCATCAACATCATGACCACCACTATCAGCATTATCTTCCTATCCCTGCTCAACCTCTTCCTCCTCCTCCTCCTCCATTATACGTCTATTTTTTTCATGCGTACATGACTTAGAAGTTTCTCTCCAACATAATGTCTTAATATTTGTTTGGTCCAACATCTCGGTATGTCTTCGTCACTTCATCCAATATCTTCTATGGTTTTTCTCTTTTCCAGATTCCTTCTTATATCGATATCCAGGCACTCTTTTTATGCACATGTCACCACCCAACCGTATATTTACCAGTGGTTATTCGTTTGTAAATTCATACCGACACACAACCATTCCCAATGAGAGTATGAAGTTATTACAAGTAAATATCTATAGTACAATTATAGTTGAGGACAGCTCAATAAGGTACAAGCCACCCGTTGGCCTCTCCATCCTTCAATTCTGCACTATAGATGTAATTGGTCATTAGCGTACCTTTCAGGAACGTATTTAGCAATGAGGATCTCCATATTACTTTCACCCGGTACATAATAGCACTAGTGGGCCAACTAATTCTATATTCATGTGTTAGTCCAGTTTCTCCTATAAAATCAATGATTACTGTTTTCTTCGTCATATTGTAGTCAAGTTATTCATTTAACTTTCGTTGAGTTACGTTAATGTTCTGTCATAATTCTTGAATGCTTAGGATCAAGCAGAGCTGATAGTATGCGTGTGGACAGATTAACTTCTTTCCAGTGGCAATACGGCACGTATCTATTGTAGTATGTGATGGCAGTGGACACTTTCCTTAGATGTGTCTTTGAAAAATTTCAACTTTATGTAGGTCAGTGTTGATAACTTTTCAACCTGTCGCCTTTGACTCTATCACCTACCTATACGACCTTTCCTTGACATCTGCGATGATAAAAGGGAGGGTTCCTGGTTGCTTTAAAGAATTTGAGCCACAATTTTTGGAGGAAATACAGCCAAAGCCATGGCTTGTTTCAAGAACTAATGTAATTTTAGCATAAATAGAAAAATATTAATTAATTATCTGTATTACGAAGGTGAAGCATATTCGATGTTTTGTTTATATCTTTGTATGTTGCTTTCATCAGTAGATATTTGGTCGTATTGAATTGAAGAGAGGAGAAACGCAAATGAGATCATTGATATTCATGAGTCTTGGAACAAAAGCATTAACAATTTTAGTGAAGTTGGTTTACTACCAGCAATGAAAGTCGTGACTTGATGCTAGCTGACCTACTATTCTACAATACTAAAGGAGTAAATATATCTAGCAATAATATTAGTTGTGAAGAGCAGAGAAAATAAGGTAGATGAAAAAGAAAAATACTTACACCTGTGCAATTTTAATGTAATTGTCGGTGGAGTTAACTGCCAGGGTAATTATAACGATGACTGCCGGAAGACCTGACAACGAGATTTACATAAATTAATATAAATCTCTAGATATTAATCAATATTTAAAATCATTATTATATGACATTTGAATCGATTTTGTTGACAATGTTTTTGTTTAGAAAAACTGTCGAGTTCGAAAGAAATCAATATTTTATTTCGTATCACACGCGTCGCTTCACGCCATTTTCGCCTTTGGTTTCTTGGAAATAGGTACCAGTAATATGCAATTTGGATTCTTTCAACAATATTTTTCAATGAGAACCAAAAGTAATGAAATGTGAAACAAATTTGGATACATTTATGAAGATTAAATGGCCTGGTCGGGTAGCAAAAATTCACTGTCACGAACTTCACATATTGCTTCGTATGTCCGGTGAAAGTGCAGAATGGATGACTCAAAAATTTCCGTCAAGAGACGAGATCAGACTAACCATTTGCATGAAAATTCAAATAACGTTAGACTACCCAACAAGCTAGAACAAGGAGGGTGTGCTTTAGTTCTCTCAAGGATGTATAAATATTATATTTCATTCATCTTTGTATCCACGCGTTTGCATCTCTTTTCAATTACTTCCAACATCACGCCAGTTTACGAATCTATTCAATCCCAAATCATGTATATTTAACCCATTACCTTTCTAATAAGAATCAAGTTATTCATCTGTCTTTATTCGTGATTGAACTACCATGTTGATCATATAAAAATTAATATCTTTTTTCCACAATTCATTCATTGAGGTATTTAGGTAATTGACATTTTCCTTGTTCCAAGTTATGTTAAAACAAGTGTTCTTTTTGTGTCACTCTCTAAAACATGATATCTTTTGAATTTTCTGCAAATTCCAAATATTGTTACGAGGGAGCTCTTACATGGTCTATTGATTTGCTAAGAAATAAAAGCCTAATATTTGAGGAACAATAATTTACAGCATTTTAGGAAATTAATGACATATTGGATTATGCTACCTATGATAAACTATGACTAAAAAGAGGGAATGGTCACGTCAAGAACGTCATTGCTCATGAATCTGCAGAGTTACTCTGAAGTCAAATAGCGACATCAACATTAACATATTTTACTGTGGTTTCGTCTAACTATAATATTGGGCCCACAACCTTGAGTCTTATCTAAATTCTTCGCCAAATCAAGATGAACAATTTACATGCAACTCTCATCAAATTATACAAGTAAAAAGACCGAGTGAAGATGTTTGTTTATTTGTTGTTAGCTTCAAATCTACTGTGTTTCACATCAGATGTGAGTCCACCAGACCTCTCAGTCCATGTTTCCATTGGTTCCTCTGAATTTTAGCTTACAATCTCACTCCATTTTCAACGTACGCTAGATAGTAAACCACCATAACCTGGCTGTTTACGTACGCTACACAATAATACTACAACATTTAAACTGTCAAAAATGTTTTCAATTTCTGTACTTTTGTTTCAGTGTGTTAGAAAGACTAGCTAAATTTCTTTAGATCCCATTCTTCAGTCTTTCTAAATGGAAGAATAAATTGAATAATGTAGTGTTTGATGTATTGACAAGATAATCATCGACAGAACGTTTATAATCATGGGGCTGAAGTAGCGCCAAACTACAACAGTAAGGTAGGGATCTTTTTATTCAAAGTTCAATGTGGCTGGATTTTACTGTGATACAGATCTGTAATCTAAACCGAGATTATTTAAAGCAACGAGATTTTAATTTCTAGCTTCAAAAGTGCTTCTAAATATTGTAAGATTGATAATGATGTAGAGGACTCAGGACATAGAGCACTATCCTAGATGTGATTATGAATGATCTCTGTAAAGTTAGAACAAACTAATACGGAAATTTAAACGGAACCCCTACTGGATAACATCTACTTAAAGAAATATGGTTAACAGTGTTTTGTATCCAGAGTTCAATACCTGTCTTGGCTAACTTTTCCCTGCAACACTTTTTTGGTGCAATGAAATGAATAAGATCCAGATATACTGGTTTTGAATCATTCAAGTGAACCTTTTCCGATCAAGTAATTTCAAACAAAAACGAAATAAGGAGAATGTGTGTGTGTGTGTGTGTGTGTGTGTGTGTGT
>NC_069010.1:760822-761234 GCF_001194135.2 Octopus bimaculoides
GATATAAAGTTTAAGACAAAACCAGAAAGCCATTATACATACCCCAGGCCAAAATTGAATTCTTCTTCATAAAAGACATCTCATACGTCTTGAATACAACCACTACACTTAGATAGACATAGAAAGCTTCAACACTCATCCACACGAAAGATGCCAGGAGGAAGTAGTGTAAGAAGGCAGCCACTGCCTACAATAATGATAACAACATCGACAACAGGTTAAAGATTTCTAAGAGTAACACATGGTCTTCAATAGATATTGTTTTGCAGGATGGTGGCATATGGTTAACTGTATCAATATCAGTACTTTTTGTGCAGTTTGTATATATTGGCAGGTGCTTACCTCCTTAATTTTTTAAAAACATTCTTTTATTTTTTTTTTTCGTGCATTTAATTGCTTTGTTGCAATAAAA
>NC_069010.1:761244-763332 GCF_001194135.2 Octopus bimaculoides
AGGTATGTTTACATGTTCGGGTAGTCGGGGAGAAAAGAAAGATAAAACTTTCCCCACAAAATTGTAGATACTAAAGTTTTAAAATTTTCTAGATGTTCATTTGCAATAAAACGGATGTTTGCATAATTAGGGAGAAAGGAAAGGAAAGAAAAGGAGGGTAGAATTTTAAGAGAAAATTGTAGATATTAAAGTTTTAAAATTCACTAAAGATGATCTTTTGTATGTCCGAACAGAGAAAATTGATAATTTCAAATGCTATGGGTAGAACGATGGTGGTAATGATAATCACTGTGGTTACGGAGGCGACACAATGCAAGCACGTTATTTATATATATGTGTATGCACATACTATCGTGCGTGTATATACAAATGAAGAGAGGAAGAGAGAGATGGGATCTCAGTAACAATTCTCGCGGGAACCCTTCGAACGACTCATGAAATCATGATGCAACACAAGGAAAGAATTAACGGCGAGAATGAAGCTAGAGCCGATCATGGTGAAGGTTTCCCGCCCGGCACGTCCGAAACGTCACGCACCAGGGGTAGTGATCTGTCCTCGGACGGTAGTTATATCACAACAGATCACATACGCGCTGTGCGCGAAAACAGATGTAAGTGGACGAAAGAAGAGTTGATACACTTATCGAATGTCATGAAAGAGCAAAGCTGAAAGGAAGTCGCGGCATAGGCCGACGTACCTTGAAATTTTGGATGGAAACGAACACGTGTCCAATGTCAGAAAATAACCTAATGAACCAAGTGAGAGTGATTAGGAGGAAGGGTTACTTAACTGGAATGGAAATATCTCGGATTAGTGAGAGTCTGAGAGACCCTGTGGATGAGCTATAGAGGATGGCCGCAGTTGAAAACAGAGAGGTAGTAGTTGAAAGCAGGGAGAAGAGTAGACAGGAGGAACAGGAGAATGGTGATGGGGCAGTTAAGGAGGAGGAACAGGAACATTATAAAGTGAACCCTGATAGTGTGGCGGGTGGACATGCAGAGGAAATGAACCTACTAGATAATGAATTGCTTGAAATTCAAAGACGACTCACCGACTTAATGAATGCTCCAGAAGAAACAAATCCTCATGAATATGAGAAGGGTAGATAGGAGTATGATGAATAAAGTAACACAAAAGATAAATACTGTCATACCATACATCCACTCGGAGAACATAACACAAACAAGGAATCTTATCCGGACCATTGTGAGTAAAGAGGTTGAAAAAACCACCAAGTACTCCGAATTGAAAGTGGAAATGGCAAGACTGTATAGAATGCGAGAGGGTAATGTAAAAGGGATACCAGTAGTGATCGGTGCGTTGGGCTCAATCCCATTGAAACTTCAAGACCTCTTAAGGCAACTGGAAATCCCATGCAAGATTGATGTCTTGCAAAATGCAGCCTTATTGGGCACAGCGCACATCTTAAGGAAAGTATTATCTGTCTGAGGGCCTTGTTGTAACTTCACAGATGACTAAAGACTCCTGTGCATTTTTACCTACACTGTGTTACGAAGGAATAATAATAATAATAATAATAATAATAATAATAATAATAATAATAATAATAATAATAATAATAATAATAATAATAATGATAGACTTACCCGTTGACGACCTGCACAAAGGTTTTGTCTATAGTGATCAAATGTATGTACGGTATATTAGCTCACGCTCTTAAATCAACGTTGCCTGAACAGGTGCATGGTGTACCACGCGTCAGGTGTCAAAAGGATCGCATATTAACGTGAGGTGAAGCTCTTAATTGAAGAACACAACGCATCACCCAGTCTAGCTATCTAACAATCTATTTGAAAAATATTGTTGCAAAAATGTCCACGCAAGAAAGAAAAGTTCATAGAAAATGCAAAGTTCAGCAATCCTTTTTCTTTTTTTTCTTGTGAAGTATAAAAAGAAAACATTTTTTGTGTGTTTATTTGTGTGTTAATAAAGATATGTGCCAGTGTACCTAGCCGGGGCAATGTATTCTTCTCTCGCTTTTGGTTACCCTGTCAGTATGAAATTTACAGTTGTTGGATAATGTGTTATATTTATATGTGGATTGTTTGTGTGAGGCAGAAGAGAAA
>NC_069010.1:763432-764209 GCF_001194135.2 Octopus bimaculoides
TGTGTGGTAAGAAGTTTGCTTCTCAACCACATGGTTCCGGGTTCAGCCCCGCTGGGTGAGACCTTGGACAAATGTCTTTTATTATAGCCTTGGCTCAACCAAAAGCCTTGTGAGTGGATTTAGTAGGTTGAAACTGAAAGAAGGCGATCTTATATATAGGTGTGTGTCTGTGTGTGCGTGCATACGTGTGTGCATGAATGTACGTCTTTATGTCTATGCTTGATCCTCACCACCGCTTGACAACCGGTATTGGCGATTATATCCCCTTAACTTAGCGGTTTGGATAAAAGTTACCGATAAAATAAGTATCAGGTTTTACATAAACATGAGTACTGGGGACGATTTGTTCAATTTAAATTCTTCAAGGCGGTGAACCAGCAACGCCGCAATCTTATGACTGAAATATGTAAAATATCACAAAGGAAAATAAGACAAGGTAGGAAATGCTAAAATAATTTTATCATGAAGTACATTTTGTAACGGTTAGTACCGGTTTTAGTCTTTTCAACTTTTTCAACTAAGAGTAAAACAAGAAAAACAATTAGATCGAAGAAAAAAATAAATCAAATGTTTTGTAAATATTTCCATAATCTTCAAATAGGCAGGACATTATCCTTTTTCTGTCTCCATTTCTCTTTTGCTTTGTGAAGATTCGGTTGGTAACAATAGATCTGAAGAAATAGTTTTTATGGGTGCAGAGAAATGTTGATTCTGAAGAAGTTTGATGGTTTAAGCAGCAGCAGCAGCAGCCGAGGAAGGAGAAAGAAAAAAAAAGAA
>NC_069010.1:764428-765599 GCF_001194135.2 Octopus bimaculoides
GGAAGAAGAAGAAGAAAAAGAAGAAGAAAAAGAAGAAGACCAAGGAGAAGAAGAGAAAGGAGAAGAGGAGGAAGAAGGAGAAGAAAAAGAAGAAGAAAAAGAAGAAGGAGGAGGAGGAGGAGACTAAGGAGAAGAAGAGGAAGAAGAAGCAGACGAAGAAAAAAAGGAAACGGACGCGAGTGGTATGACCCAGTAGTAGAGACTGTCCATGGAATCTACTTTAATGGTCAGGTAACCTAAAAGTGACCTGTTGTGGTTTGCAGCAGTAGAGGTAGGCGCAGTTCTAAATAAATTCATGGGTGGTGACTGTTCTTAATATATTTATCGTTTTAATATTTGCATGGGTATTATTCTAAGATTCTTGTAGTAGTGCCTTATATAACTGTGTAGAAACAAAGAGATGGCACCGAAAAAACCAATTGTTATGTCATTAGCTTACGACATAAACCTTCTCACTCATAACGCCTTTATGTTCTGAAAATGTAACTTTCCCCAATAAATCGCATACCATATTAAGGAGCTGATGAAGCTATAGGATATTCTCCTGGTTTTCAACTAAAAGTCCAGCACATCCCACAGCAGAAAAAGCTGTAAGCTAATGAAATTAATTACATAGCAATTGGTTTTTCTGGTATCATCGTATAATCTCTTTGTTGCTATACTCACCTAACATTCTGTTCCAGATCAACCCTTATATTGAGTTCTACGTTAGGTTATTAATCGCACGCCTACGATCTTCGGGTGGTGCATTAATAAAGTTTAAAAATTACCATTCACGTTTCATTCAAATTATTATTATATTAATCGTAAGCTATTAGGAGTTCCACATGTGTAACCATTCTATAAGAGTATTCTGAAAGATGCGAATAGCAAGCGATAACCAACAAGAAGCTTAAGAGCTTTTCAGAGCGAACTGGGAGGCATTGGCCCCAAACAATTTAAACGGATTTAACATATATATGGTACTCCGTCTGTAACGACGACGAGGGTTCCAGTTGATCCGATCAACGGAACAGTCTGCTTGTGAAATTAACGTGCAAGTGGCTGAGCATTCCACAGACACGTGTACCCTTAACGTAGTTCTCGAGGAGATTCAGCGTGACACAGAGTGTGACAAGGCTGACCTTATGAAATACAGGTACAGCAGAAACAGAAATAAAGAATGAGAGAA
>NC_069010.1:765940-767558 GCF_001194135.2 Octopus bimaculoides
ATATATATATATATATATATATAAATGGAGTTAAACGCAGGTGTTATTCAAATTCTTTTGCTTCCGACATATGTTTCGAAGACAACATTGGTAATATTCCAAAGGGATAAATGGTGTAAAATAATGTAATCGTCTCATCAGGGAAAGAAAGAGAATCAAACTCAACCATAAGACATTTTAACAAATGTGATGACTGTGTAAATGATAAACAGAACGTTATTAAGTATTTTTAAAAACCGTTAGTAGATATGACGTCAAAGGTAGTGCATATGAAGAGAAGGGGTAAAGAAATCAATAAGGAGGGAACTAATAAAGGAGAAATATAGAGTGATATGTGAGTTAAATAAGTGTTCAAAGGCTTGGAAATAGACATCTCTATTGGAAGTAGAGTGAAAGAAGAACTAAATGTTCAAACTATATAGATTGGTAGAAATCACCTATAAGAGCTAAAGGTGTGTTTCTGCCAATGTTAACATCTGTAAGAACGCTCTATAAACGCGTTTACAAGTGGATGTTTAGAAAAGAGAATGTGGAACAGTTCAGAATTACAAATGTTACAGAATTTTTTACCTTTGTTCTCCACAAACCCAATAGTACTACATAAGGCCAATAGTACTTAATAAGGCCAAACATCTTTAGCTTGGGGTGCCGGTGCTTCCCCTTTCCCTACCGACTGCCTTCGGCAATTGACATTTTTATAGAGAACCCATTTCTCGTCACCAGTCACTATTTGGTCCAAAAAAGGTTCATCTGTGAGACGTGACAACAAGGAAGAGCACACATTCACTCTCTGCGCGCGATTAGACTCGAAAAGTTTGTGTGGAACCCACTGAGCCAATTTGCTGATTTTTCCGATGGCACACAGGTGTCGATGAATGGTCGAATGACTAAATCCGAACTTCTCTGCTAGTTTCTCAACAGTTACGATGGGATTTTGTTCCGCCAACGTTTGCAGGATGTCCTTGTCGAGCTCTACGTATCTTCCAGGACGAGGCTGTATATATATCTATGTGTGTGTGCCTTTGTGTCTGTGTTCGTCCTCACACCACTGCTTGGCAACCGGAGCTGGTGTGTTTACGTTCCTGTAAGATAGCTGCGCGGCAAAAAGACCAATAGAATAACTACATATATATAAAAGTGCATGGCTTAGTGGATAGAGCATCCGACTGGCAATCATGAGGTAGTGAGTTAAATTCCTGGAGAATGATGTGT
The DNA here is from genome assembly GCF_001194135.2 of Octopus bimaculoides. Taxonomy (NCBI): domain Eukaryota; kingdom Metazoa; phylum Mollusca; class Cephalopoda; order Octopoda; family Octopodidae; genus Octopus; species Octopus bimaculoides. The sequence continues at coordinate 767,153 of NC_069010.1, forward strand.
TGTATTCTTGAGAAACACTTTATTTCACGTTGCTCCATTTCATTAGCTGTAGAAACGAGTTGCGACATCACTGGTGCCAAGCTGTATCGGGGTTTGCCATTCCCATGGAAAGGAGAGTGGAGGGTGGTATGCATGATCAACTGCTGGTCTTCCATAAACGACCTTGCCCGGATTTATGCCCTGTAGAGAAACTTTGCATGGTCTTTATACCGTTTATATAAACACACACACACACACATATATGCAAGAATGGCTGTGTGGTAAGAAGCTTGCTTTAAAACCATATGGTTCCAAGTTCAATCTCACTGCGTCGCATTTTGGGCAAGCCTTTTGAGTGGATTAGGTAAGCGGAAACTAAAAGAAGCCCGTCGTATATATATATATATATATATATATATATATATAT
>NC_069010.1:768053-768686 GCF_001194135.2 Octopus bimaculoides
TGTGTGTGTGTGTGTGTGTGTGTGTAAATGATTCAAGGAAATGCCCTGGATTGATTTACATTTGGACACTACTATTTTGGTTAATGCCTTTTTCTGTGTACTAACAGCTTTTGAGGGTTCACAGTGTTTGTGAACCCTCGGGTGCATACACATAATGTATGCTTGTTGCTACTTACCAAAGTTAAGTGTAATTTTCGCTCCTCATAAGCGATTTCATCCTAGAAATTCCTGAATGTCTAGTGTGGAATTTCTTTAACATTCAACTTTGTAGTGAGACAGGCATTATGATCTTCTGTGGATACACAAGCACATTATTACACATCGAATACAAATTCGAAACTGTGTTACGTCAAGCCACACGTATTTTTTTTTTTTGTTTTGTTTCTTCTAATTTCACAATTTATTTCATTTTCATGATGAGCTCATCCGCTTCTACTTAATTTTTATTTCTTCCAATGCCGCAGGCAATTCATGCACAATATTGAACAATATATTCTTTATTTCATTTTCGGCTCTTAACGCCACTATCATTGTGTCTTCTAGTGGTTCACTGCATTTTGGTATTACCCAGACAAACCATCTGCATGTCCCAGTTTTTCAGATGGCAAATACTCTAGCTTGAAGTCATAATTT
>NC_069010.1:769280-770089 GCF_001194135.2 Octopus bimaculoides
TAACTTTGTAAAGTTTGTCGTGGGAAGCATACTTTTTATTGCACTCACCACTCTTGAAGTGTCTGGTCTGTGTCCATTTTCATCGATAATCTGCCCTAGAAATATTATTCTTAGCATACAAAATTCACACTTTTCCTCGCTGAGCTTAAAACCACAATCGTTTGGTTCTTCGAAGACCTTTTTAACATGCTCAGCATTCTGACCACGAGAATCACTTTTTATGAGTAGGTCGTCAAGGGAAGATATAGCGAAATCCGAACCTGCGAGCATCGTGTCCATAACCTATTGGAAAATTCCATGTGCTACCTTTATACCAAAGGGAAATCGATTAAATTTATACAATCCTTTGTGGGTATCTATTGTCCATAATTTTAAATATTCCTCATCAACTTATACTTGCAAGTATGTTTCAGATAGTTTCAACTTTGGAAAAAATTTTCCTCCATTCAACTTCGCGGAATTTTTGGTTTAAATACCGCTATATAATAACGTCAAGCTTTCCACGTCTCTCCAGTTCTCCGTTAACTTGTTTCAACGCGGGGTTAGTTACAGTTCGTTTTGGTTTAAATACCGCTATAGCGTTTTCTTTCCCTTGAAAATTCACATTTTTGATTCAAAGACCTAATTCATCCGAAAAACAAACTCAAGGAAAAGTCTTTTTAATTCTTTTTTAAATCCCCCAACGCCTTATTTGGACTGACGGAAGAACCATTCACATCTTTACGAAAAATATTTATGGAGAGGTCTCATGAGTTAAATAATTCCATCCAGTCTGTTCCAAATAAATTTGTCTTATTATTCAGTACATA
>NC_069010.1:770590-778088 GCF_001194135.2 Octopus bimaculoides
TCTTATCCGTTTCCGGTCGACACGCATGTATCTGTGAGCAATATTTTTCTTCAATTTTATCCGCACCATATCTTAAATTAATAATTCTCTGGCATTCTTTAGCCACTGCCTGTAGAGTTAAGTTTGGGTCCTGTTCAAATTTTGTTAATTTGCATCTTTGCTTGCAGTTAGCCCTTGAACAAAAATTAGACATTTGAATGTGTCCGGGGTAAATTCATTTAATTTGAATTTTTCATACTCTCTGTTCACAACCCCAGTATAGGTGACGAAATATTCATCATCTTTTTTTTTTACTAAATTTAAGCACTGCCAGCGAGTATTAAACAGGGAACTTGTTTCGCTGAAAATTTTCGATAAAACATTTTCTTCATATAAATTTCAGATGACGTAGGTTGCGATTATACTGAAATTTGTCTTTCATCATAACCATACGTTTTGATGATGTAGAGTACAATTATGTTAGAGAAATTACTTTTGAAGCATATTCCACCTTTTCCTATCTAGAATGTATTATTAAATGCGCATGGTTTCCATAAAAGGAAATTTTTTAGAGATACTGACTTAATTCAAAATAAAATAAAATTATTAGTTGTGAATTTGTTATTTGTTATGTTACAGGCCTTAGAACATCCCCACGTGATCACTGGATTCATGCAATTTCTAGCATACTAAATGACCACATAAAGGATGGGCTACTCTTGTGTTTGTTTGAGAGATAGATTAATGTGGCGAAGTTTAGACAAAGTAATAGCCGATTTTTTCATGAAATCCGATACTGTCTTGGTGAGTGGTATTATTCTGAATTTGTTTTCTGGCCAAGCAAGTGCGATTACACAAATAAGATACAAAGGAAAATTAGTCGTAATATACCAGAAAGATTACACAAATTGGGAATCAAATGTGTGAAAATAATTTAACGACTGCAAGTAGTGGTAGTAGTAGTAGTAGTAGTAGTAGTAGTAGTAGTAGTAGTAGTAGTAGTAGTAGAGACGAAGTCACTACTGTCGCTACTCTATTGTTCTATATTTTTTGTGAATTATAAAGCTATTCATCAAAGTGATAATATTCTGGAATTCTTTCTTCACCCATAATTTCCCCACAGACATCAAACACATCGATCTGACCAGCCTGTGAGTACTCCACAAACTGAGGGATGCTGTCTCTCTGCATTTGAATAGTTTATAAAAGAAAATAGAAACTGAAATGCTTACCTGAAACAAACATGAATTATTATTGTAAGAATGAGAAAGACAAATGATATTCCACAGCCAGTGTAGGATATAATAGATAAGGCGTTGTCTGTCTCTCCTTCAGTCTGGTAGACATTCTACAATAGAAAGAAACAAACATAGCTTAGCTCTTCCTACTACTCCTTTTCTAATATGTCAGTCAATACTTAGGTAACGAGTGTGCATGATGCTGATGTAGAATGTGAGGACTACTGTATGCTGCATTAATAATGTTCCAGGTAACGTTGACACTAATAGAAACAACATCAAGGATCTGACTATTTAATCTCAGTCTTCGTGATGTTAGCGGATGGCAGTGACTTTTTACAATATATCAACCTTATATATTTACCAAGATACTCTGCACCACAAAGTGCAGTGGACTTTAAAATCAGTTACGCATAGACATAGAGTGAACAAAGATGTGCACTTAGCTCAGCTTTCCTTTAGGCTGAAATAGTTACCATAGACAAGGGAAGGTTTTATTGTAGATAGCAGAGGTATTGTTTGGATGCATGTATATTATTGAAATGAAAGTCTCAGGTGAAGAAATGACATCTCTACCCACTTCAGATCAATGCTGAAGGAATTACTATGCGTTACATTGGGAATGGTAGTTTCGTACATTTAAAAGGAACCGTCCGGTGTATGAACTGTAAAGAGCAGCGATGACAACTAGAACGGCAGTGACTTTTTACAATATATCAACCTTATATATTTACCAAGATACTCTGCACCACAAAGTGCAGTGGACTTTAAAATCAGTTACGCATAGACATAACTGCCAACTTACGGGTAATTAACGACTTGTCAAAATATTACCAACCATTAGTAAGGCAAAACTTGTAAGATGGTCGCAGCAACAAACTACTTCCATTCCAGATTCATGTTTGGATACGGATTTATAACAGCCATTCGGCGACCAACGGGGACTCAGTCCTGGGCTTTCATCCCAGTAAACGCATTGTAAGTTGCTGGCATTCTGAAAAAAATTAAACACTGATAATTTGATCAAATTACCTTGCAATTAGAATATATGTAATTATAATGTGACGCGTTTGACTTAGAAAACACCGAATAAACCATGGTCATCACTGTTTGGTTGGTATTGCCATTGTGAACTCCATAATACATGCTGTGACATAATTCAACTGATCATTTCATCTTGTTTATAAATCTATGTCTTTTCTCATAATTTACACAGAATCGTCATAACAATGGAAGAAAATGACATTGGATGGAGTAGTTCTAGAAATACCTAATGAAATATAAAATGATACGGTGTACACGGCTGGGATGTGTTTCATCATAGGTCTACTGGGTCAGGGATGGCATGAACATTAATAGCAACAGCAGCAATAATAAATACACAGCTATTACCTGATGTATTAGATTGAAGGTTATATTAAGTGGCTCGTCAAGCTTGTTTATTGTAATGTTAGGAACATTGGCAGCAAGAACATGGCTGTTGATTCTAGCATTTTGCTTGGTACTAGGGTTTTGTGTTACCTGTAAAGAGAAGTTATTAAGTAAATCAATTTATTCAATGGAATACATTGCTAAGGCATGAAACGATGAAATGTTTTTGTTGTACTTAGACATCGTTACTTTAGTAAAAACAGCACAACTTAATAAAATATATACTCGTTTCAAACTTTGGCACAACGCCAGCAACTTTTGGGGTGGGATAAGTCTATTACATCAAACCCAGTACTAAACTGGTACTTATTTTTATCGACTGTGAAAGAATGAAAAGCAGAGTCGACATCAGCGAAATTTGAACTCAGGACGGATGAAGTGGCTCTATGCATTTTACCCAGCATGCTAACTATTCGCAAGTCGAAAGCCTGGCAATAATATAATATATATATTACAAAAAAATATCCCATGTGGATTCACACGTGATAGTTGAACTTGTTCAAAGGGACGGATAATTTGTTTAACACTGAAATTGTTTACATAAAGGTTGCCGGTATTTGAGTAATTCTCTTGGTAATCAACGAATCCCACGTTCAATTTCACTGCATAACGTCTTGAGTAAATGGATGTCTAACACAGACTCCGGTTGGTAATTTGTTTTGTAATCCATTTGTAAGTATAAATGTGTGTGTGTATGTATGTATTCACACACACACACACACACACACACGCACACACGCACACACGCACACACAGACACACAGAGTAAAGTTTCTTTGTTTCTTGTATTAAGCAGTATTCAGAAATGCTCAGATAAAAAACCCGAGACGCAAAGATATAAAAAAAATAAATGTTAAGGAGAATTTCAGATAGGTTCAGCAATTTAATCATACATATATTTTGTCACAGATCAATGTATATCAGTCTTTAAAATATACCAATGTATCAGTGGTCAAAATATTTAAACATTAAAAGTTCATGAATATACAACTATATAAAAATCTAATATACATATATAAATAGATGAGTGAAAATAGGTTTGAATGGCGTTGTAAAAAAATATTAAGAATAAAAGTACGCCCTTACAAAAAGGTGAATAAAATAAAGTTTTCTGAAGAGCGAATAAAAAAAAAAACAAACATCCTAGCGTTGAGGTTGGAAAATTTAAAAAAGCATATGTAAATAATCAGAGAGAATAAGTAATGCTGTTAAGGTAAACTGTTGGTGGTTATCCTCTAACAGCTGTTTCAGGAGTACAGTAATCTATAGATTTTAAGGGTATTTTCACTCCGACAATTGGATACTGCCTCCTTCATCAGAGAGGATCTTATTCAGGATTCACATTTTGTGCATACTGTATCCCCATCTTCTGGTCACTTCTAAAGATTGATATGCATTGATCTTATGGCAGAATGTAGTCATGATGACAGCGTTTGGATGCTCCGAGCTTTGTCCACCTTATGTTTAGCATATTCACTCACAAGGATTTGGTATGCTCGGGCTATACTAAAAGGAACTTGCCCAATGTGCCGTGCAATCATACTGAACACAAGACCACACAGTTAGATTTGCGAGATTCTCAAAAATACGTATATGTATATACAGGGGTTGGACAAAATAATTGAAATACCTAACATCGTAGCATCATAATTTTCAAATATCTATAAAACAGTCAAAAGCTTGTTTATTTTTATGTTTTTGATTTATAATTTGTGTTACTTAATATGTTTTGCTAAAATTGCTGTTTCTTTTCAGATATCATCAGAAAAAAGTTAACTAAAATTCATGAAAATGACAGATATGTCGGACTTTCAAAAAGGTGAAATTGTTGGTGCTTGTATGGTAGGCGCTAGCATAACGGAAACAGCCGAAATGTTTGGTGTATCAGGAAGTACTGTCTCGAAAGTAATGAGAAAGAGAGAAAAATCTCTTCGTCATAACAAAAACTCCGGAAGAAAACCAGAACTTTCAGTTCGGGACCGTCGGACTCTTACGCGAATTGTTAGAGGGGATCACAAAAGTACAGCACCCAAAATTACTGAAGAGCTTAATGACCGCCTCGAAAACCCAATTCCCACAAAAACTGTTCGTCGGGAGCTGCACAAAGTCGGATTTCACGGGAGGGCTGCAATCAGAAAACCACTACTTTCCCAAACAAACGTTGCAAAGCGTTTAGAGTGGAATAAAAACCTACAGAATTGATACCAAGAGCAGTGCAAGAATGTTATTTTCTCAGACGAGTCATCCTCTACCTTAGTTTCAACCAGCGGCCGAGTCTAGTGTAGAAACAGACAGAAGAAGCGTTTGACCCAGACTGCCTTCTTTCAACTGTTAAACATGGAGGAGCATCTGTGATGATCTGACTACTCTTGGAAATCCGCCGGCCCAATGGATTTCCTTCATGGCAGAATTAATAGTCAAGACTATTTAAGCATTTTATCTGATCAAATTTATCCTATGGTTGCAGAACTGTTTCCAAAGGGAAACACAATCTTTCAGGATGACAATGCACCAATTCACACAGCTAAAGTCGTTACTGAATGGCATGAGAAGCATTCTAGTGAAGTTGAACATCTTACCTGGCCACCTCAGTCCCCAGATCTCAATACTATTGAACATTTATGGTGCATTTTAGAAAACCAAGTAAGGTAAGGAATCGATATCCTCCACCATCATCACTATAAGAGCAAAGAGTGATTTCATTTATATCTGAGCAACTTCTACAGAAATCAACAAATGTTTAACTTTCTGATTTTTATATTTGAACAAAGACTCTAAATTAACTCAGAATGTCCTGTGTATTGGTCACTCTGTAGCGCTCCAATCGAGCTGGAACACCGGTTTCGGATGATTCTGTGTTTTTAATACTGCCTTAAGAGTAGTCAGTCCGAAATAAAACTCAAAACAAATGCCCTCCTGAGTTTGTATATGCGTAATAGATTGTTCACATACACATACTCTCATATATAGATACACGTACAAATTGGCAGTTGTATTAGTATTGTTTCAAAATGTATCAATGAATTCAAACATTCTCTTGTCAACAAGAACATTTTCCATTTTTGTTCCATACCCTGTATAGTTTATCATCCCGCATGGAGAAAAAGTTTATCCGTGAAATGGATGCCCTTTCTTCGTCTTTCAGATGTTTTAATAAATTCATTGGTAATGAAATAGAGGTCTTCATATCTGCTTCTTGTTGGTCGAGATTTGGTGAGTCATATATCTGGTGGGGAAAAATAAAGATAAATTGAAATTGATAAAGAATAAATAACACTACTACAATTGTTACTGCTATTATTGTTGTAACCCCTTCTTCTACAACCACTACACGTCTACAACATTGCAAGTAACATAATATCTAAACCTACCAGTATCATACACTACCATTATCTCATACATAAGCAACCATTGGGGTTTCTACGTCGGTCAACTAATTATTGGTCTATTCAGTAATTTCCTACTTTCTGCTTCAATCGCTTTCTTGTCTTGGGATCGCAGTGACATGAAAACAGAAGTATTTTGTACAAAACTCTCTTTATCTCATTGTTTTCAACCAATGACATAATTTTCTACTATTTATTCCTGAAACGTTTTGTAACAAACATACATACATAGAACCAAATACACACGTCTACTCCCTCAGCTACACATTACACATGATGATGTATACAGATGAAACATGCACAAACTTGTTATATTTTTCTGATGAAGCAAATGATCAGAGAAATAATGCGGCCACATGTACGAATGTAAGTTCTAATTACTATGCTGGGGTTATTGATGATCTATTTAATGTGATTGATACATCTGATTGATACATACATACATACATACATACATACATACATACATACATACATACATACCGAGAGCGGGGACTGAAAAGTTGAAGAATTTCTTGCCTTGGGTAAGCAAAAATACGGGAGGATCAGTTAATTATGATTTTAATCAACATATTTCCCTCAGACTCATGCACTTATTGCAGCGGTTCTCGTTGTTTTAAGTCTTGTAAAAGAACGCGGAAGGCTGGGCTTCCAACCAGTCCTTTCACGATTCCCTTTCAGCATCTTCTCGTATACAAAGATAGGTATATGGATAGATAGATATATAGTTAGATAGAATTGTAAGCCGTATCAGATAAAAGAAGTACAATATCTACTTTATATGACAATAAAGTTAATTATAATCCATTCTAATGTATTTTATCAACTTGGGTTTTTAGAAGAAACGGTTAACGAGAGAGTAATCATGAGATCGTTTTGTACCATTGTGCTTCCTTCTGTTTCATTAGTTCCGTATGAAACCCCATAGAAAAGACCATCGAAAGTGTCCCTATTCACTTTGGCAACACCAATAGCAAGATTCGAGTATGAAACTGCGAATTGCTGCTCTTCCAGTGGAATCTTTTCTGGCATCGCTTCTATAATGTTCAGCAATCTGTGAGAAAATAAGTAAAACGACTTTCAATTAACAATGTATTTCGAATACGTAATTAGCTTTAGGTGTAATTACACTAATTATTTCGCTTAACAAATTTTTGCATTCTACTCTTGCTTCTAATACTTCTGTTGTTGTTATGTTAGCGTTCATGCAACAACTTTTATCATTTATGCCCTGCAAATATGGCCGCTGCAGCTATTGCTATTTCTTTTTCTTCTTCTTCTTCCTATTCTTCTTCTTCTTCTTCGTCTCCTGCTGCTGCTGCTGATCCTGCTACTACTACTACTACTATTATTACTACTACTACCACCACCACCACCACCACCATCACCACCACCACCACCACCACCACCACCACCACCACTACTACTACTACTACTACTACTACTACTACTACTACTACTACT
>NC_069010.1:778098-783022 GCF_001194135.2 Octopus bimaculoides
ACCACCACCACCACCACCACCACTACTACTACTACTACTACTACTACTACTACTACTACTACTACTACTATCAAAAGTGATTTGTATATTACCTGCTGGCACTTCTCTTCTCTTGTTCTGCCCCAGCCAAAACCTCCTCTGGTATGTTTACCAAATTGTTGATAGAGCGAAGTGCATTATTCACAGTCACTTTCGATATCAATGGCACCATTTTCTCAAGAATGTCTACAGCGAAGTTAGCATCATCTTCTTTGAAATACATTGATTTCTGTGATATACCTAAGACCTTTTTTGAAATTTTGTCGATGTTTCCTGGAAAATTTAACATGAAATTTAAATAAATTACAGTCGCGTTGAGTTGAAATATTAGATGCCAATTAAGTGTTACATAACAATTAATGAATCACCAGAATTTAATTAACAACTCCGACTCTAAATAGCACAAAGATTGCTGAATGCGTTCAGTGTATCAGCTGTATACTCATTGTTACACATCCTTAGTGTCTCCTGCTCTGTAACATTAACTGAAATAGTGGGGGAGTTATACAGTACTATGGAGTCTTTTATTGTTACTTGATGGTGGTGGTAGTGGGGGCTGCACATACATTAGGGTGAAGCGAATAATGCAACTTTCGAAATTGGTAACCAAGAATCGATATTTCGTTGCAAATTAGAATTAACAGAAAGGAGTATAACGATCTGTGCGGTTAAATATGTCTTTAGGCTCCGCAATGCCATTGGAAGTTTTGTAAACTGTTATTTTTGGTCGAGTTTTGGATTTCATTGATTATATGTTGTAACGAATAACTACTTCTACATGTCACAATGCAAAACAGTAAATATAGTATCCTTAATAATTTGAATACCAAGTTTCAATACAATTGACTAATATCTTGACGTTCCGAATTGAATATAAATAGAACGGGAGTGTGAGCTTCTCTCCAGTGCAACTGCAACGGTCGTTGCGTGTGGACGTATGTTGTACGTGTGCGAAGTTCTCTACTTTGAACCTTGACTTTAGGCCATTGCATTAAAATTAATTCTCGTGTTAAATTCAGTGTTGTTTACATTTAGTGAGGCCTCATAAACCAATAACACATCATGATATTGAAATGTTAAGCGTGTTGCGGAGTCAAAAGATATAAAAGTCAGAGCTTGAGATTTTAACAGACTAATTTTCCAAACAATTTCGCAAAAGAAAACCAATTCGTAACAATGAAGGTGAAAAATAAAGTGAAGAATGGCAAATATGTTATAAACTGATTTTTCGCTCATTATTAAAACTTTCTAGTGAGCGGCGGAGCTTGAAGATGTAAATTTAAAAACTTTAGATTGTAACAATGATTTTTAAAGGATTTCGCAATAAGAAATATATTCTTAAAAACATATTCCGAAAATCTGTGTAAAAATTTTTTTTTTTTGCTCCACCCTGATGGCAACCAATGAATTACCACACACCAGCTATCATCGACAGCCATTAACACCAACAAAATTATCTTCCAACCACAAGGTGAATCTAGACAAAGCGGGTCACTTCTCTAAAGAATAATACAGGTTTCATATATTGGCACGTGACCAGAAGTTTTGGTAAAGGAGTTAAGCTGATTACATTGACCCAGTGCTCAACTGGTGCTTATTTTATTGACACTGAAAGGATAAAAAGCAAAGTCGACTTCGGCGGAATTTGAACTCAGAATGTAAAGACTCCTGAAATACCGCTAACGATTTTGCTTGGTGTGCTAACGATTCTGCCGGCTCACCGACTAATTTAACAATTGACAGATTTTTACGAAGGTCTAATGAGAAATTGAAATCATCCCATCACTAAATGCATATGAACATCTATTCAATTTTACGGTATCATAATAACATTTGAAAGACGTAAATTGCTTATATTCTCTGACAAACATGTATGTAGGGTGCGTCATAGAAGATTTAAATATTTTATAACGTAATACATTCGAAGAGGTATGTATCAGTAATATCCCTGTTGCTTTCCTGCTTCTCTATCTACTCAGCCTCTCTCAAGAAGGTTAACAAAAGAGTAGTTTTAATGATATAATAATAAGCTCAACCCGCCTAAGTAATAAATTCTTTCATAACATTTCCATAAGTGAATCAAATGATTTGGACGAGATGAATACATTGCTGGAGAACTCGAAACAGAGAATACGGCGCATCACCTCTTGGTAGATAATTTTAATAACGAACGAACACATACACACACACACACACACACACACACACACACACACACACATGGTGATCGAAATGGAACAGATATACAAAGGCATACACGCATATACCTCTTCTACTACTTCTACTATTGTAAATGTCCTTCGAAACTATTGCTCGCTCACCTGTATGAATGTCTTTTCTTGCGATGGTACTTAGTCGTTGAATAATCCTCTCTGCATTGTAGCACTGAGACATGTCTGGTACTTGCCAGATACCAGTAAACGGTGAACACTTTGCTGATGTCATATATTGACTTGATGCCATTTCTGAGTCTCCTACCGTTCTGGGAGAACTGAAAAAATAAATGTGAAATTTTGTCAGAAGAATTTCAGTTTCATCAGACTCGGAGGAATATAAGAAACCTTCGACCTGGTCGTAATTTAAACTCATAATTTTGTGAAAGAAGGATAATTGGTGTAATGTATTTTGGGGAGAAATCTATTATTTACTCCTGATTCCTATCCTCAAAACTAAAGTAAAATATTTTCTAATTAGAGTCCAGATTTAAAAACAATATTCCTGCAGATGCTTTTATTTATTATAATTTGTTGGTTTTATGATTATCACAAGATTGGTTGGAATGGTATAGGTGATGAAATATTAAGGAACTGGATTGTTAGTTCAAGTTGAGAGAGGGAATTAATTGTTTATATTTCATCATAGTCATTAGTAGTGATAGCAGCAGCAATAGATTTACGTATAAATGTACAGATTTGAGTAATTCCACCAGTTGGTTTTGTCTTAAAACTTATAAAACTCAGCCTCAGGGAGGAACAATTTAGATGTTTAGCATGTGAAATGACGCGGTAGAAATGAGAGAAGAGTGAGCGTGTTACATAGTCTATGATGAGTCAAATCCCACGATGATCTGCTTTCTCCACTTGCCATTATATAGTAGCAAAATTATAGCACTTCAATAATTACAAAATTGAATAAATAATATTAGCCGGAAATAAACAGAATCACCAATAGATTCTATTTGCTGTCCCTAGGGATGTTTTTTTTCTTCCTATTTTGTGACATTCTGACACTTGCAGGAAACTTTAAAGCTTTGTATACTAGTGATTTCAAATTTTGGCACAAGGCCAGCAATTTTGTGTGGGGTGGGGAGTAATTCGATTACATAGACTCTAGTGTCCAACTGGTACTTATTTTATCGATCCCAAAATGATGAAAGGCAAAATCGACTCCAGTGATATTTGAACTGATAACGTAAAGTTGGAAGAAATGACGCTAAGCATTTTGTCCGGCGCGATAACGATTCTGCCAGATCGCCACCATAAAGCTTTGTCCAATATTGGCTTCAAATTTTGGCACAAGGCCAGCAATTTCAGGGGAAGGGATAAGTCGTTTACACCAAACCTAGTACTCAACTGGTATTTATTTTATTGATCCCGAAAAGATGAAAGACAAAGTCGACCTTGGCGGAATTTGAACTCAACATAAAGCTTTGTATAATATAGGCAACAAAGCAAACCTAGATAGTTAGACCAAGGCTAAATTGTATCAAATAATGTATGAAATGTGAAAATGCTGGGAGAAGAGATTGCAACCGATAGACATTTAAATCTATCGTGTTAATCCATCTCGCTGTTATTTACGCTACAAAGTAACATTCTCTCACAATAGGATGGCGCTGAAAAACTTCAAAATTAGAGTAGAAATAAATCAAAATAAACCAACCAGTATCTTGTGGCTACATTTCCATAACATGGGAGCTCTGCAGTAGTTCCTATTTTTGTTATTGGCCAATAGAAAGTTCGATTGTTAGCTGATGTTGTGCTTTCATCACAAACCACTGAAAAGGAAACAAAACATGGATATGGGAAAAGTCAGTAGTAGTAGTAGTAGTAGTAGTAGTAGTATTGATGGTGGTGATTGTGGTGGTGGTGATGGTGTTGGTACTGGTGATGTTGTTAGTGCTGGTGATAGTGGTGGTGTGGGTGATGGTGGAGGTGATATTATTATTATTATTATTATTATTATTATTATTATTAGTAGTAGTAGTAGTAGTAGTAGTAGTAGTGGCAGCGGCAGCAGCAGCAGTAATTGCTGTTGTAAATAGTTTGGACGTGCTGGCTGATTTGAGAACAATGATTCATGAACTGCTGCAAACATATATGGAAAGCGTTATACTCATACGCTATGAAAATCTTCAAAATATGTTAGGACATTTTCGAACTGGTACTTTCCTTGAGGAAGCAAATATTTACTTCCCTACTGAGATATATACAAAATATGGGCATGTATAGCAGTGACATACAAGCAGTCATTGAAAAAGATAGAGTCTGATTAAAGTAGGATTAGCAGAGTCTGATTTTCTGGATAAGAAATGCTTAATTTGGAGAAAATTTGAGCTCATCTATTTTGAGAATGTAACTGAGAATCGAAAGTCTTGGTGAATATCACCAGAAATAACAATTAGTAAAGACTTTCATATTCCTATATGACCCGCGATACTGACACAGACTCGCATCGCAACTCACAATTCAAACGTCAACATATTGTCCCTCTATTACCTTCCTTTTCACCACTATATAAAGAATCATTTGGAAAGCTCGAAATACCAGAAAAACGGATTATAACTGCTGGCCAAAATGTTGGGAATAGAAGTTAAATCTCCTAAATTCCTATATAAGGGGAAGATTTAACTTCTATTCCCAAATTTTGGCAAGCAGTTGTAATT
>NC_069010.1:783497-784498 GCF_001194135.2 Octopus bimaculoides
GCTGTCTCTGCCCTTTTCTATACATCGAGCAAACGGGATGCCGCTTTACTGACTGGTTTGCGGAACATCTCCGAGACATCCGACTCGGCAATGACACCCCGGTCTCGCGCCATTTCCGCTCTACCAGTCACTCTTTGCAACACCTGTCTGTGTTCGGATTGTCCTTACACAGGGGCCATCCGGACTCCTGTTTGCGCCGTGAAAAGGGATTAATCTTCTCTCTTCGCATCTTTGCACCCCATGGGCTCAACTCTCCCTCCTCTTCATCTAACCTCCTCCCCTCACCTCTCTCCCGCTCACACCTACTTCCTCCCACCCACTTCTCCTCTCTCGCTCCGATTCCTAGTTCTTTTCTTCACTCCTACTCTCCTTCTCTTTTCTCTTCACCACTACTCACATTCTCCTTCCCCTTTCATCGTCATCTCTCCCTCATAAGCCCACACCACCCCTACACATTTCAACTCCACCTTTCCTATTCTTCCTAGCCCACCCACCCCATCCTTTACACCCATTTCCACATACCCCACCTCTACCGCCACCCTCAGCATAACCCACACCCCACCCTTGCTTTCCCTACCCTTGCCTCCCCAACTCCCAACTCCATCACACCACACCACTACACTATACACCATCATACCACACAACACATCACATCAATACACACCACCACACACACACCAGCACTGACCACTTCCCAGCCCCATATTTTCACACCTACACACACACACGCCCATGTCAAGATCGCCAGCACTCTTCCAAACGCACATACAAACTCTCGTATACATACGCACGCGCACCTTCGTTTTGGGCTCACCACTACTTTATTATCTCCCCTTCTTCCTAGCTCTCCTGTGTGACCCTTCTGTCCGGCATTCGCCATGATAGATCGCTAGCCACTACACATTCTTTGTTTTCTTTCCTTGTTTCTTTCTGTGTTCCTTTCTGTGATAGAGCGTAGGCTCGAAACGTTAAATACTTTTTCACTTCCCTAGCATTAAACT
>NC_069010.1:785429-786185 GCF_001194135.2 Octopus bimaculoides
ATATTATTATATAATTGAACGGCACGCATCCTCTTCCAAGTAAGTTTTATCTTAATAATTCTGATGCGTACTCTATTCTATCCTTTTACTCTTTCGTTTTTCTCTCTCCCTTTCTCTTATTCTTTTACCTCCTCTTCTCGCACTATTCTATCCTATTACTCTTTCGTTTTTTTCTCTTTTCCTTTCTCTTATTCTTCTACCCCCCTTCTCCCCTCCTATTTTCCTCACTTATCCTATCTCCAAATCTTTTTCTCTCCCCTTCACAGTTCTCTGCCTGTCAGTCTCTCTCCTTCACTATTCCGCCTTTGCTCACGTGGTTCCCACGTGACCCTCGACCATCTTTCTTTCTTCTAATTTGTGTTTCTATCTTTCTCTCTGTTGTAGCTGGACCAAGAATACGTATTCTTGTCTGTCTCCTGTCCAAGTTTGATTACGCGTTCGCCACCACAACCTTGTTGAGGCTTAGCAGCCCTTCGTGTTTGTTTTTACTGTCGTGCAAAATCCCAAATTTTATTTAATTTGCTTTGCGGGAGCAATTGTTTTGTCGAAGGCGTATCTTGTTGTGAAATGCTCGAAATGCAGAAGTAGAAAAACAGTCAACAACTGATGAAGGGTCGTTTTTAATGTTGCTTGTCTAGTTTTCCATTTGTGTCTTTCGTTCGAAAAAATAGTTCATATTCTATGTACTCGTACTTCGTAATTTTTGTTGTTTACGATTTGTGACATCCTGTGCCCACATATGCATATATGTGTATA
>NC_069010.1:786475-791786 GCF_001194135.2 Octopus bimaculoides
ATACGTATACATGTAAGTATGTACATATACGTATGTATGTATGCATATATCTATATATATCATATATATCATTATATGATTGAAAGCCAAGTAAGTTTTATCTATCTATCTCCCTCCCCCCTCTCTCTCTCTCTCTCCCTCTCTCTCTCTCTATATATATATATATATATATACACCCAGATATGCATCTATATATACATGTGGATGAAGGTATGTACATACATGTACATATATATGCATATACGAATATATTTTTTGTATTACACGATCGAACGCACGTGTTACCCTTTCATGTAAGTTTTGAACTTTATTTTTCTGACGCAACTCTCTCTATCTTTGTATCTATCTCTCCCTCTCATTCTTCCTTCTACTGTTCTTTGCCTCTCCTCTTCACTATTATACATATATCTCTCTCGGTCTCTCTTTGCTCACTTATATTCTACTTCCTCCCCTTTTTCTCCCTCTACCACTCTTTCTCCTTACCCCTTACTGGTTACATATGTCCAGTCACTCATTCTTTTCATATCTTAGTCTCCCCAAGCTCGCACGTACATTTTCGTCCTTCCAGTTCGTGCTTCACAGCGTTCCATATACACATACTTTTCCACGTCTGGCCGTATAGCCTTTCTTGTGTGTTTATTTCACTGTTTCGTTTTCCTGTCTTGTTTTCCGTCCGCCACTATCCTCCATGGAACAAATTTAATTTGTGTCCGTGGGAAGAGTCATTTTAACGATGCGTCCTGCCCTAACTCTTCGAAACGTCAGTGTTATAATGGTGGCAGCTGATGAAGGAAATGCTCTTATGTGGACTGTGTGTTTTCTGTACCCTGTTTATCATTTTGTCCATGTATTTTGCAACGTCATGTACCCAGATATGCATCTATATATACATGTGGATGAAGGTATGTACATACATGTACATATTTATGCATATACTCATATATTATTTATATATATATAGGTAAATGTTCAAATTAGGTTGGTAGGGATATACAATCCTAGCGGGTACCGTATTCACTTTTACCGGTCAATAAAGCTGGCTAACCTCCGTGAGTGTAGAAAAACTTCAGTTAGTTTATTTTACTATCCTCAGTAGATCTTCACATCGGTAAATCAATATATCTTTATAGAGACTGCATATTGTCGGTAGAAAAGAAATAATAAATTGAGAATAAGGAGAATAAAGATTCATATATACAGTTTTACTCCGCAGTCAATCACGTATTTCCATTTCTGCACCTACATGTGGGTCTGTTGAAAATTTTAGGCACATTCCAAAGTTTTGTATCTTGCTGTGCATTTGGGAGTTATTTGCCGCTTCTTCAGGATGCTATTAATAGCGTTTCAGATTCCATCTGAACTAAAAACAAGTCCAACCAAAATATTTCATACACGTGGTGTTAGTATTTTAAGAATAGTCTAAATTCTGACGTTCTCAACACCGTAGCTGATTAAATATAAACTCCTAAGTAAGTAAACTGAATAATAAAATCAACGATATCCATACATTTTTAATTAAGTATAAAATTAGAAAATTAACTAATTGTGCAATAGCTCGTTATTAACCATAATAATAATAAGAAGAAAAGTTGTGGTCGTAAGAGTGATAGGGATCATAATTGTAGCAACAGCAATAACATCAACATACAGTAAGTAACCTGATACAGAATATACTACCATTCACCACATTTGCTGCCTAGTGACCCATTCTTGGACAGTTAGTCACTTGTTTTCCTAACCAGCAGAAACGATGTTAATAGCACCCTGAAGAAGCTGCCAGACGCATACCAAGATGCATGAGACTGCAGTGTGCACAGAATTGCAGCAGAAGGAAACATGGAGGTGCAGAAATGGAAAGGCGTGGTTGACTGCGGAACGAAACTGTATGTATGAATCTTTGTGGTCCTTATTATTGATACAAACGCACACACACACACACACACACGCGCGCACACACACACGCACACACACACACACACATACACACATGTATGCATGCATGTATAAAGCGTAAAGAAATAAGAATTTGGAATCCGGGCAGGTAACCTATTGTCTATCTAACATAATCCAGATCTGGTTAACCACATCGAATGACATAGAACATACAGAAATGTTTCAAATAAACAGTTAAACGGCAAGTCCAGAGTTCGCTTCATTGGATTTCACACAGCATACAAAGTATATAATGAAGGCATCATAAAAAAAGAATGAAGAATTATACATCTTTTAAAGTATTCATTACTGTATTATTCTCCTCAATCAGAGAATTACTCTCGTTTAATGAGAGTAATAATGTAATAAATTTTGAAGGTGTATGATAGTCGATTCTTCTTTACGATATCTTGATGATATATGTATAAAGCATGTATGCTTATGCACGCACAGACACATACACAAACACATACATACACACGCATACACACATATACAGAGTGTCTCCAAAGGATGTATACACACATTGAATGATTGTGAAGTCAGTTCGTATAATACATTTCATTTTCAGACGGATTTTAGTTCTTTATGAACGCTTGTTTTGAAATTATGACCATTCTGGTTCAATTGCTGTTGTGGCTCAAACATCAAGGAGCCTCGTGGTTTCTATGACCAAAGCCTCGATCATCATCTACCGGCTTGGATTATCCATTATCACAGCAGTTAAAACAGTCAACTGGAAGTCACTACTTGTCCGCTGAAGCAAAATTGGAAATAGCGTATACCTACACACACGTTCATATGTACGTACTTTGAATTACAGGCACACAGATACATATATATATATATATAAACATAAAATATATATAATTCACTCACATACACACACATGTATCTATCATTCCTAGCTCAAAAATGAACGTGACCACATCGCACAAAATAAATTTGAGATCAGGAAAATTATTTGTGGCATTAAATAATTTTCCTGTTTGAGTAAAGGAAATCGTACGATTTGTGTGAATTTTTCAATCCAGTAGAGCCTGGACATTCTACTTCTCTACAGAGTAAGTAGAAAACATTTTTGCCCTCGATGTAATTGGTATAATTAAAAAGAAAATGAGCAAAGACAAACAGCTCAGTAGGGACAAGGAGAAGGAAAGTGAACGAAGAAAAGTTGAAAATGAATTTTTGATTTATTGAAATTATCCACGATTCGAGAAAATGTAAATAAATAGATACGTGCGATTGTGTGTGTGTATGTATCCTGTGGTATCATCTACTCATGATGACGATGACGACAACGGCGAAGATGATGGTAATGGTGATGATAAAGCTAATTATGACGGTAGTGGTGATAAACATAAGAGACACAATACTTACTTTCATCAAATAATTTCATGTGACTTCGCTGAACTCCGAAGTTACGCAAAGTGTGGGATTTTTTTAAAACTTGGGAGATATTGCACCACAGTTGTTTATTAGTTATCTTGCTATATAGTTTGGAGTAAATAGCAAATATCGTTTGGTTTCTGTCTGAACTGAAATAAAAATAAATATACGTACATAGATAGATAAACAAATAGATAGATAGATAGATAGATAGATAGATAGACAGATAGATAAATAGATAGATAGATAGATATATAGATAGACAGAATAAATAAATAAATATAATTAGTTTAATTATATATAGGACGTGTGAGGATTTTAATATGAATCTATACTTGCAAACGTTTGTGTATAGACGTGCAAACTCGCTTTGTCATAGGTATGTATTAACACTCGTTCGTGTATTTATTTGCATATACTGCGCTGAAGAGAGAAGAAACTCTTGAAATTACCTAATTCGCAATTAATGTGGAGTCTTTTTAAATATCTTCTCACTAGTTCGCTTTTAATCGCATGTATTTGTGGAGTTTTTTTCGGTAGCTTCGTAATGTTTGGACATTAATTCAGTATGGAGGAGATAAGTCTTGGTTTGACTTTCTCCCTTAAAATAATTATATATATATAATTATTAATTTAATATAATCCTTTATTAAATACTTTTATTAGAATTTTAAAAGTTGTGCTTTTCTTTTATTCAAGCTATGTATTAAAATTAATATTTTGTATAAATTTCTGATAATGTTATAAAACAAATTGTTTGTTAATCAATTTTCCTGGTGTTGAGTTGTCCTGGTATTGAGTCGGCGGAGTTGAGTTGGCGGTGGTGAGTTGTTCCTATTAATATATATATATATATCTTAGTCGAGTCAGTCTATTGCTGATATGAGTTTCCTTTTTGAGTGTACAGAAGGTTCAGGCGAGGTATGGTTGGAAAAAATCTAATGGCCTTTGCTCAATTATTTATTGTTTTCTAGTCTTAGGTTGTGGCGATGGGGGATAAAGAATGATAAAGGCGAGAAAGAAGCAAATAAAAAAAAAACAAAGAAAAAAGAAGAAAAACAACGAGTGGGTGAAGGATGAGAATAATGGAACTAAAGTGAAAAGAAAAGAATTAGTAAAGAGAAGAAAAGAGGAAATGAAGAGAAAATGGGTGAAAAGAGGAAACGAATGGAGTGAAAGTTGAGCAAGAAGAAAATAGTCGATGAACATTTAGAAGCAATGAATGAATAAGTAGATCACTTTGCCTAAATCCTCACATTCACTCTTCTCTTCGCTCACCTGTAGTCTTTTAATTTTCAAGAGGACTTGTGAAGAGAGGGCACTGTGTACTTCTCCAACTTGGATTTTCTCAATCCATCCAACGCAAGATGGAAAACGGAAGTCAAATGATAATGATGATGATATCGATAATGACGATGATGCAGTATAAATGAATATACATATATTAGTTGTTAGCGACAGAAGACATATTACTACTGTATAAGCAATCTTTATAACCTGCTTAAGTTGGCTATACTTCAAGAAGGCCATAAAACTGGAATATTCTGTCTGAGAAAGCGTCTCGTATAAACGTCTGGTGCTACAGAATATGAGCAGTGGACGAAATATGTGCAGTGTACATGATACTTTCTCAGAGCGACTACTGCGGTTTTATAATATTCACACAGACAGTCAGGCAGACAGGCAGATAGACAGACACGTAGACCGTTAAATTTTATCTGCAGATAGAATTTTGAGGCGCAATGGCAGTTATGACGTTCCGTATATGAATACATGTAAATAATGCGATTGAAGATAGAGAAATAGGGAATGGGTGTAGATGCATATTTCAGGAGTTATTGATCCCCCTTCAACACTTCATCCATTCACTTGAGGGTTATAAGTCAATACTGTGTTCTATTTTTCGTGTAAGCAGCGCGATTCAACAACTTTATGCCTGCAACCATACATACACACATAAATACATACATACATACATACATACATACAT
>NC_069010.1:791886-792427 GCF_001194135.2 Octopus bimaculoides
GAGCTATATATATATATAGCTATAAACAGTTTCATTGTTCTCTTTCCCAGGACTTAAGTCGCTATTTTACGTGTGCAGTGAGAATAATGAAAATATTTAATGTCAATCTTTGTATCCTACATAATGTTAATATACTTTAAGAATGTCATAACTTATTATTTATTTTGGCCGGATTCAAACCTTGGTCGCAGTAACAAAGTTTACCCGCCACACTTCTCGACGTGTTGGACGCATTCTAGGCCACTGTCTACAATCCAGTTGTCAATGTGTGACAACTGGATTGTAGAGAACAATGAAACTGTTTATAGCCACCGAAGTGATAAGTTCATAGACACAAGTAAGATAAATAATACCATTTCATAGTCATTAATACACAGTAGTTTAAATACTATATTCCTTTACTCCCATCCTCTCTGTGGTCATTCCATTAATATATACCCTTCACATTTTCCCTATGTTTCCATTTATCTATCTAACTGCATATATTTTATTACAGATTCGACCACAATAAAATAATATATACTATGTACTGTAGTGTACT
>NC_069010.1:792437-792745 GCF_001194135.2 Octopus bimaculoides
CAAAATAACTGAAGATCAACTACGACGCAACATCTCTCGCGTTTTGACCAAATCCCAGGCATTGCATGACTTAGGAGTCCAGCAAAGTCACATGAAATTGGTTGATGAAAGTAAGTATCGTGTTTCTTATTGATTTTATCACCATTGTCATCATAACTGGTTTTATCCTCTCCATTACCATCGTTTTCGGCGTTGTCGTCATTGTCAACCACAGTAGGTGATTTCATAGGACACGCGAACACTTTACAATTATAGAAGAGATGGCATTTGAACCAACTCTAAACGACATTTATTTAGCTGTGAATAAG
>NC_069010.1:792828-792930 GCF_001194135.2 Octopus bimaculoides
ACGACATTTATTTAGCTGTGAATAAGCTGAATAACAATAAGTCGCTAGGGTGTGAATGAATCTGTGCAGATGTCTGGAAATATGGGGGTGACAAAATGTTTG
>NC_069010.1:792940-793120 GCF_001194135.2 Octopus bimaculoides
GTGACAAAATGTTTGAACTCTTAAATATATTAATTTGTCACTGTTGGAGACATGAGAAAGTGCATCAAGACTGGATTGATGCCACTTTTGTCTCCTTGTATAAATCGGGGCCGAAGGATCTGTGTGGAAGGTTTTGCGAGATTTCGCTTTTGTCTGTGGTTGGAAAGGTTCTTGCCAGCA
>NC_069010.1:793130-793237 GCF_001194135.2 Octopus bimaculoides
TGTTAGAACATTTAAATACCTTTATAGTTCCAAATATAGTGTCTGAGTCTGAGTGTAGTTTTCGTTCCTCCAGGGGCACAGCTGATTGTATCTTTACTGCCAGACAA
>NC_069010.1:793259-793472 GCF_001194135.2 Octopus bimaculoides
AGAATCTTGCTCTATACCATTGCTTTGTTGATTTGAGAAAAGCATTCGATACTGTTAGTCGAAATGCTCTGTGGCTAACTCTAAGAAAAATAGTTTGCCCCGAAAAATTTGTAATCATGATCAGGGCTTTGCAACAAGATATGAAAGTCATAGTTAACTTTGGTTTGGTGGTAGGCTCTCTGAATCTTTTGCTGTGGAAAATGGAGTAAAGCA
>NC_069010.1:793495-793725 GCF_001194135.2 Octopus bimaculoides
TCTTTGCAATATACTTTGCTGTTGTGTTGTTACATGATTATCAAAACTCTGAGCAGGGTATTTACATAAACTATCGAGCCACAGGGAATGTTTTTAATCTAACCAGACGGAAATTCAAAACGAAGGTTTTACTTCACTCATTAGGGAACTGTTATACGCTGACGATTGCCTTCTTGCCATTCATTCTGAAACAGGTCTGCAATATCTTGTATCTGCATTTGACTCAGCTT
>NC_069010.1:793735-794076 GCF_001194135.2 Octopus bimaculoides
TGATTTTGGCTTGACTATCAACTTGACAAAAACAATTGTAATGCATCAACCTGCGAGTGGTATTGTTTGTAACCAATCTAAAATTTTTGTTAAGGGCAAGTTACTTGAGGTTGTCGATTTGTTCATCTACCTTGGAAGCTCTGTTCAAAATTTTGGAAATCTTGATACAGAAATACAACTGCGAATTCAAAGGGTAGCAAAAATATTTGATGGCTTAGAGTCACGCGTTTGGTGCCAGCGACATATAAATAAGCTGGCTCTTTACAAATCATTTGTCTTACCATCTCTCTTGTATTCCTGTGAAACATGGACTTGTTATAAAAGGCATTTCAAATTGTTAA
>NC_069010.1:794145-794434 GCF_001194135.2 Octopus bimaculoides
TTTGAGGAACCAAATGAGATGGTGTGGCCATATTGTTCGAATGGCATATGAACGCAAGCCGAAACAGCTGTTTTATGGTGAGCTTGCTGAGAGGAAACGCTATCGGTGTAAAACCTAAAAAAAGATTTAAGGGCGGCATACGGACTATTATGAAGTCACTTGGAATGGATGTATAGAAGACATAAAAACCCATGCTTCGGATCGAGTTGGATGGCGACCAAAAGTGTGGAGTGAAGTGAAAGCATTTGAAGAGGCCAGGATAAGGCATGCAAGACTCAGCGATCGAGAA
>NC_069010.1:794627-794911 GCF_001194135.2 Octopus bimaculoides
CTTATCTGCAGCTGTTGGTGGTCCAAATTTGACGTGAAATCTGTGTGGGTGTCTTTTCAGAACATACATTCTCCGGTTTAAAAAGCGACATCAGGGGTGGTTAAACTCTGCATAAGGAGTAGAAAACCACCATATATATATATATAATATAGATTTTCCGCTGATACATATCTTTTATCTTTTCATTGTTTCTATCATTAGAATGCGGGCATGCTGGGTCGCCGCCTTCAGGAATTTGTAGTCGAATGTATTTACCACAGTTATTGTTATCTATATATATATAT
>NC_069010.1:795119-795230 GCF_001194135.2 Octopus bimaculoides
AGAGTAGGAAGATAGACAAATACCATACTGCTGGTACTTCAGCTTAGAAGTTTCTAAGACATTACGAACACTTTTTTGTTTCCTGCTCAGTCAACAATTGATGAAGAGATT
>NC_069010.1:795346-795484 GCF_001194135.2 Octopus bimaculoides
ATATTTTCGTATTTCGTATATATGTTGTTTTCGTATTTCATGATTTTATATGCCGTGGTGTCCAGTGCCCATATATGCATGTATATACAAATATATGCATGTACATATATATGTGTATGTATGCATATACATATATTA
>NC_069010.1:795655-795862 GCF_001194135.2 Octopus bimaculoides
CTTTGACATGCAGTTGTAAGCCTTCTGAAAGATTCTTGGTATTGTGGTGAAAAGGAAGATAATAGAAGTGCGGTATGTTGACAAATGAATTGTGTGTTGCGTTGCAAATCTGTATCAGCTTCGTGGGTCATCTGTAAATATATTTTTCTTTACACATTGTTATTTCTGGTGGTATTGACCAGGACTTTTGATTCTCAGTTACATTCT
>NC_069010.1:796013-796449 GCF_001194135.2 Octopus bimaculoides
CTCATCTCATCTTTCTTTTATCAGTATTTACCTTTTACAATGATTGCCTATATGTCTCTGCCATACACACCCGTATTTTGTACATATCTCAGTATGGAAGTAAATATTTCTGTCCTTACATATCATGGAAAGTTCATGGTGAACCACTTTCGAGTTAATTGTTTAATAGATCGTTGCTAAGGTCACGCGTGTCTTGCCTTAAAGAGAATAATATTTCTAAAATGTCCGATCTAAAATATTTTGAATAGCTTTGTTAGCGTAAGTGTATATCTCTCTCCATATATGTTTGCAACACGTCAAAACTATTGTCCTCAAATCCGGTCACAACTATTTATTTACAACAACGACTACTACTGACTTCTCTGATATCCATGTTTTGTTTCTTCTTCAGTGGTTTGTGATGAAAGCACAACATCAGCTAACAATCGAACTTTCT
>NC_069010.1:800854-801200 GCF_001194135.2 Octopus bimaculoides
AAATATATATCTTTATATGTACGTATGTGTATATATGTATGTATATGTATATATCAACCAGATTAAATAAATGAGCAATATAACAAAATAATTAGAACTTAGATTAATACAAATGATTGCATTATATTTTATTATTTGCTTCATCAGAAAAATATACAAATTTTGTGCATGTTTCAGCTATATACATTATCATGTGTAATTCTATGTAGCTAAGGGATTATACGTATGTATTTGGTTGTATCGATGCGTGCTTGGTACAAAACGTTTCAGGAATAAATAGAAACTTAAGTCATTGGTTGAAAACAATAAGATAAACAGACTTTTGTACAAAATACTTCAGTTTTCA
>NC_069010.1:802667-802789 GCF_001194135.2 Octopus bimaculoides
ATGTCTCTATGTCTGTGTGTGTACATGACAATTCTGTACATACAGTTTTCGTCCAGTCAAATTGATTCGTCAAATCGATTTGTCAAATGGGTTCTCAATGACTCCTGTGCCCCACCATCACT
>NC_069010.1:802799-802945 GCF_001194135.2 Octopus bimaculoides
TCGATTTGTCAAATGGGTTCTCAATGACTCCTGTGCCCCACCATCACTTCCACCTTCTTGATCCACTTCTCTCTCTCTCTCTCTTTCATCTCCCCCACACTCCATACTGACATTAACTATCAGCCACACTACCTTTGTTCATTACT
>NC_069010.1:804363-804862 GCF_001194135.2 Octopus bimaculoides
TATATAAACATCTACACTCACAAGCAAATTTCAGAACAATTTATCAATCGGAGTCTGTGTCAGAAGCCTATTTACTCAAGGTGCTGAGCAGTGACGCTAAACGCAGGATTCGTTAATCTCCAAGAGAGTTTCTTAAATACTGGCAGCCCCGACGGAAACAATTTCGATGTAAAACAAATCACCCATCCCTTAGAACGCGTACAACCGTCATATGTGAATGGATATAGAATATTTCTTGTAATATTCATTGTATTATTGTCAGGCATTTAAGGTGGCGAGCTGGCAGAAACGTTAGCACGCCTTGTACCAAAGTGTGAAAGGAGTATATATTTTGTTAATTTGGGCTGTTGGCTAAAGTAACGAAGTCTAATTACAGCAATCCTAAGGTTTGATCTTTTCGTGCTTTGACAATGTAGTCTTTTAAATAAATTAGTTTACTTAATGAATTCACTTTACAGGTAACACAAAACTCTAGTAACAGGCAAAATGCTAGAATCAA
>NC_069010.1:804962-805194 GCF_001194135.2 Octopus bimaculoides
ACTTTTTCTTCGAACACTGGAAATCATATTCCAACCAATTTAATCCTAAATGATACCAATGTTAATTTTTCTCTGAACTACTTCTAGAAAACATTATCGTAGAATAAATTACACCACTCATGTTATGTTATATTCCTCTAACACCGATTTTTAAATTTCTGTAGCATTTCGTAAGTACAATATAGTTTTTTTTATATATACCTAATATTTCTCAATACAAAATGTTTTTCTT
>NC_069010.1:805330-805462 GCF_001194135.2 Octopus bimaculoides
TCATGCCCTGTTATGGTGATAGACATTAACACGCTGTGTGATTAAAAGGTGGACTCGTCGAATTCATATAAAGAGTCTCGTTGAAAGAGGAGTTGGAGTCTCGTGTGTTGCTAGTCGGAATTTATGTCTGTG
>NC_069010.1:805482-806060 GCF_001194135.2 Octopus bimaculoides
CCTCGTTAAAATCATATATCCGCAACCAAATATGGCTACGAGATATTCGAAGCTTCCATAGAGCGTTCGAAATTTTGGTACGAAACCAAAGGAAAAATGGTAAACATGGAGTATTTGTTGTCCCACGTGGTGCAGTTGCAACAGCAATAGCAGCATCAACAACAACAACAACAAGAACAGTTCCTGGAATTAATGTTGAGGAAGTTTGAAAGTACATCAGGGGTATTTACGCCGGACGCCGTGAAAATCTTGATTGGAGAGATAGTTTTTAATCGACAAGGTATTATTTTATTTTCTCTGCATATTTTGGAAGATACATAGGAATCTTCAAAGAATATGTAGTTGCTGGATTGACAAGAAAAACGTGCGACAATTTTTAGGAATGTTATCCCTTGCCAAACAAGAAAATTATTGCAATTTATTTTTTACCGAAAACATCAGATGAGATTTGTTTCGATGAAACAATTAACATGTTATCTAAAGTTTACAATAAAAGACGTTCCATGTTCAGTTCTCGGTGGCAGTGTTTAAATTTGGTAAAAATAGATGATGTCTCCAATGCTGAAGTTCTAAACAGA
>NC_069010.1:806116-807106 GCF_001194135.2 Octopus bimaculoides
GATTTTTTTTCAAGGGCTAATTCCAAGCAAAGATGTAGATATACGTTCCTGGATATTAAAACAAAAAATTAGAACAGGGTCAAAATGTAATTCTAGAGGCAGTTGCGGAAGAATCCCTCTAAAATTAGTATAAATTTAAGACATGACGCGGATAAAATTGAAGGAAAAGATTGCTCTCATATTCATACGTGTTGACCTGTAACGGATAAGAAGAAAGAGTGACAAATGTGAAGACCAATTCCATACTATGAGCACGGCAGCTTACATTTTAAATGTAACTGCCCTTTTAAAAATCTAAAATCTTTAGAGTGCGGAAAAAAATCGGACACAAAATCTCATTGTAGAGCAAAACAAAAAGAAAAAAAATTCTGGCAAGAAAGTATTGTCAGCAAAAAATCTAAGTGAGGTTCAGAAAATAAAATTTGTGTTCAGGAAAGTGAATAATGTGAATATTAAGTTACGATTGAATACGGGTAGTGATATCACGATAATTAGCGTAGATATGTAGAGAAAAATCAGAAAAGCTTGTTTGAAAGAAACTTCGAAAATTGCGTGTGATACTTAAAGAAAAAATCGCATTTTTAAAGTGATGTTAAATTTCGAGGAAAATCCTTAAAAGCAATATTTTTTCTGTTGCATAATACGACAAATACATTTGGAACAACTGAATGGATTTATTTAACTTGTGGAACGTCTTTTTAATTTTGTTTTTATAAAAACGTGAACGGTTTTTCTGCCAGTACAAATAAGGCATTGGAGAATTAAAAAAATAATTAAAAAAGACTTTCCCAGAAGATTTTGCTCATGAATTAAGTCTTTGCGCCAAAACAGAAGCGAAGTTTCAAGTAAAAGAAAACAATATATCGTTATTTAATCGAAAAAAGACTGTACCTTTCACAGCGTTGAAATAAGTCAACAAAGAATTGCATAGACTTGAAAAGCTGGAGTTATTGAAAAAATGATTATGCTGAATGGGAGTCCCCTACAGTT
>NC_069010.1:807116-807404 GCF_001194135.2 Octopus bimaculoides
CTGGAGTTATTGAAAAAATGATTATGCTGAATGGGAGTCCCCTACAGTTTATGTAAAGAAAAAAAATCAAATCCATGTACGTGCTGATTTATCAACAGGGTTAAATTAATGTTTGGTGCCATATTTATTACCCGTTACCAGTTTCGGAGGAAATTCTCGTGAAGTTGAATGGAAGAAAATTCTATTTCAAAGTTTGACCTCTCTGAAGCATACCTGCTGGTACAGGTTAATGAGGAATGCTCGAAATTACTAACGATAAATACCCATAAAAAATTGTATGAATTCAAT
>NC_069010.1:807455-807967 GCF_001194135.2 Octopus bimaculoides
TTGATGAATCTTGTGGTGAGCATACTGAGCATGTTAACACGTCTTCGAAAAAAGAGAAGAAAATAGATTTCAGCTCGGCGAGGAAAAGTGTGAATTGTTTATACCAAAAATAAACTAAGGCAGATTATCGATGAAATTGGACGTAGAACAGACCCGTTAAGGGTGAGTGCAATAAAATATGCCTCCTCCGTGAAACATTACAACGTTGCATGAATTCTGGGGGTTCGGAAATTGCTACCAGGTATACATACCGAATATGCACGATTTGAGAGCACCCTTGAATAACTTGTTAAAAAAAGACGCCAAGTGGAACTGGTCGGACAAGTGCCAAAGATCGTTTGAAAACCATTTAAAACATCTTAACGTTGGAATTGTCATTATCACATTTTGACCCGAATTTAGAAATAGTAATAGCATCAGACGCTAGAAAAAGCGGTATCGAATCTGTGATTTTACACCAATATGAAGATAATAGTTGAAAGCCGTAGCTTATGCTTCGCGTTCCTTATTGC
>NC_069010.1:808384-809484 GCF_001194135.2 Octopus bimaculoides
TATTCCCACACATACAGCCAACAGTTTGCAGTGTTTAGGAATGATCATACTGAATTATGAGTGGGATATGCAGATGGTTTGTCGAGGTCAGTACCAAAATACAGTGAACCAGTAGAAGACGCAGTGATAGCGGCGCTAAACATCCAAAAATGAAATATATATTATATTGTGCAACGTTGTGCGTGAATTGCCTGTCAGATCGGAGGAAATAGAAATGAAGGCTGAGACGGACGAATTTATCATGAAAATGAATAAGTAGTGAGATGAGAAGAAACAAAAAACTACGTGTCGCTGGACGTAACACAGTTTAGAACTTGTACTTGATATAGGATAATGTGCTTACGTGTGCACTGAACATCATGATGCCTGTCTCACTGAAAAATCGAATGTTATAGGAATTCCACACTGGACATCCAGGAATTTATAAGGTGAAGTCACTTATGAGGAGTTATGCTTACTGGCCGAAAATGGATGAAGATTTTGAATGTAAAGAAATGGAAAAGAAGTTTGGGAAGACGACGAAATAATCAAACGGATCAGTAAAATGGCGTAGATGGTGAACAATTTGAAATGGGAACATAAAAGACACCAAAATCAGCTGAAAAGAAAGAGATACAAGGAAAGAAGTACTCAATGCAGTTCTCTACGATATCTTTGATGTGCAGACTTCGCATGAAATCGTCGTACAAGGAAAAGAAAACGTAAGGTACAGAATTGTTGGAAGTGGTCCCAAAATGAAAAAATATTAAGCCTCCGAGAGAAGTAAATCTCTAAAAGGGAAAGGTGGTGTGAAAAGAATTATTCCCTTCCAGCGAAAGACAATCTCAAATGGGGAGATGTGGTGATAGACATTAACAGACCTGTGTGATTAAAAGTGTATCTCGTAGAAATCTTAGCTGCAAATTCTGCATTTGGTCTTAGGGTCTGTTTTCATTATTTTGCTTTTATAGTCGTTAGGAGTCAGACATTAGTCTTGAACTGCCAGAATCAGTCTTTCAGTTTCAGTTCCTACTCCCAAGCTTTTGACTCATTGTAGGCTTTTATTTAGACTCTATCAGGCTACGAGTAAGTTTTCTCTCCATTTCTTCTTCAGCATGTTT
>NC_069010.1:809934-810354 GCF_001194135.2 Octopus bimaculoides
ACGCAACAACCAGCACAAGAAGTGCCACTGGGCCATTTATCGCATGCAGCGGTATTGTCTCTCATAGCTTGAACACATTTCCTGTATGTGCTGCAGGACTTTTCAGTTTTCAGTGTAACACCGTTCGTTGATAATGTGAACCGGCATACAGGCTGTAATAATAGATATGAAAATGATATACTACAACTACAATATTTACAAGAACGACTAGTAACGGCTACGGCAACAACAACAGAAACAACAAATCTGGGGATGTTTACCGTGCAAGTAAGTTTAATCATTGCTTATGAATTATCCAAAAACAGCAAATTAAACCGAAAACAACTCGTCAAGGTGTTGAAAGTTAACAGCATAATTAATCCTCCGTAAAATTTATTGCTATTTATCAATTACAAATAATGTTTTGAATACTTACAGAAT
>NC_069010.1:810364-810899 GCF_001194135.2 Octopus bimaculoides
TTTATTGCTATTTATCAATTACAAATAATGTTTTGAATACTTACAGAATCAAAAGCTTTCTGATCACATGTAGATGCGGCCTTCGAATCACTGTCTACACTAACACCACTTCACTCTGTCACTCACCATCAAACTTAAAATAGGTCAAATAATCCCAACAAATATGTATCATTTCGCTAGAATTTCTTGTTAATCGTGGAATGCAGACGGTGAAATTTTCATGCAAAATTTACCAAAAATCACGTGTGTAAAACTGACCAAGTTGAGAAACTAATACACCACGAAGTTAGAAATAAAGATACCTTTTATCTTTTACCTGTTTCAATCATTAGATTGCAGACATGTTGAGATACAACCTTGATTTTTTAGTAGAAATGAATCGACCCCGCTACTTATTGTTTTAAACCTGGTGCTTATTCTATCGATCTCTATAGCCGAGGACATAAACACACCAGCAGGGTTGTCAAGCGGTGATGGGGACAAACACAGACACAAAGACGCACACATTGATATATATATATATATATATATATAT
>NC_069010.1:812007-812300 GCF_001194135.2 Octopus bimaculoides
ATTCGTGTGTTCGTTTCCTGGATAGGGTTGAACGTTGTGTCCTTAAACAAGGCACTTCATTTCATTTTGTTCCAGTGTATTCCACTGAAAATGGTTTCCAGCCTAGTGATGGTCATCCATTTCTCCCTTCGATCGTCACATCCTTGTTGTCTCATTGAGTCATGCATAAGAAGAACGATAAGGTGTCAGTGTCTACAGAGGCACCTAAAACAATTAGCAAAATCATACTACAAGCTACCTAGTCCAACTGGCTTACGAGTGACGGCTATCAGTATATTTTAATGGACAGGAAA
>NC_069010.1:812400-812853 GCF_001194135.2 Octopus bimaculoides
CCTACAAGTTTAAACAGATGCAATTTCCCATCAAACTCTGCTTTCTCATGCCAATGAACAAGGCACCGGGACAATCAGTGCAAGCGGTTGGTTTGTATCTGACAGAGCAAGTTTTCTCACACGCACAACTGTACGTTGGCTGTCCCCATGGTCTTTCTATTTGTGCACCCGAGCGAAGGACGAAGAATGTTGTCTACCAAGAGGCATTCCAATGATAACAACTGCAACTTCAAGTGCTCCAATTTCAACTCCGCAATTTTTTCATCGTCCTGCCAGCCCACGTAAGTCCAGTCTTGCTTTGCTCTCCTTACTAACTCACCATGACATTCTTTGTTTTCTACCAAGATCCGTCGCCCAAACACCACTTCGTATCCACTTCTTCCTCTTTTTTATGTCTTCGTTTCTCTTTTCACGTTGTTCTTTGACCGGGTGAAACCGGGCTTAGCTGCTAGT
>NC_069010.1:813466-815154 GCF_001194135.2 Octopus bimaculoides
TGTGTGTGTGTGTGTGTGTGTGTGTGTGTGTGTGTGTGTGTGTGTGTGTGTGTGTGTGTTTATATGTGCAGAAAGAAAGAAAGAGAAAGAAAGGAAAAGAGAGAGAACAAATATCTACTCACAGCTCTTGATATGCTCTCCACAGAGATTTTATATTCTTTGAAGTTTTTAAAAGTCAAATGGAAAAAATTGGTCCAGTCTATGAAATGATAAAGAAGATAATCATTGCCTCTATAAATGAGGCACACATCAAAGATTCGCACAAACCCACATACGTAGATAAATATACACTCAACATAATCACATATACACTCAAAAATACATACAAAAAGAACCATATCGCTCTCACTATCTCTCTGTATACATACATACATACATACAGACAGACAGACATAATACATACATACATATACATACATATATATGTGCGGAGTGTGTATAATTAATGAGGGAAACTGAAATTGGAGTTCTTCGAAAGTATTTTTATCGGCAGATAACTTGGAAACGTGCCTGCCGAATGTTCTTAAGTAGTTGTTCAATGACTGCTGGAAGATGGTTGGAGCCTATGTCGATATACGAGGCTTCCTCATTTGGTTTGTGATGGGGTTTAAATTTGGTTGTAATAAGGTTCATGTTAATATCTAGGAAGTTGACTTCTTTAAGGTTGGTACTAACTGTGGTCCTTAAATAAAATTGGCGTAATATTTTGCATAAGGTTTTCCTTATCCTATCCATATTGTGTCCGTTTTTATTGTCTACCACTTCCAGGCCATTGTCCCTATATAAACCTATGTTGATTTCTTTTCCAAGGATATTTAGGATATAGAGGCCTAAAATGTCAGCCATCTCTACACCATTATAGCTCCCTATTGCCATTTCAAATAGATCGTCCTTATTCTTTTTTACCCGGTAGGAATTATCATGAAAATGTAATGACACCCTTGCGTTCATAATTATATCTACATCAGTGTTTATTATGGTAATATATGCCTTACTATATTCAAGTGCCTTTTGACGAAAGCTGTAGGAGATCAAAGGATAAAACTCTACGAGTGGTAAAACTCATTTGACATCGGCTTCAGCCACCCACCAGTAGTCATTAAACAACATTAGCAGGCGCGTCTCCAATTTATCCTCCGATAAAGATACTTTTGAAAAACTCATTGCTAAAATCAGAAAATAGAGAACACACTAAAATACTAAATATCATACAATCAACAGACAACATCCTAAATATTGGGGACGAAACCTTTTCTCCCTGCATACACAAGCAACATCTCAGACTTGGACACTTCAAAGAGGAACCACCACCCGCGCCGCTAAGACAACAAGGATAGTTTCTTTTCCTGAACATGAAAATTGAATAAATACAACGCAAGAACCCCACAGCTAGAAGAAACATGTCCATATGACGAACTACCTCAGGACACAAACATACTTACATCACATTTACCTAGAATGCAATATAATGTAAACAAATTTAACCTCCTACAAAAGTCAAATCTAAGGGAGATAACCACTCAAAATGTGTCATCCAAGAGTAGCGCCCCTTGATTTATTATTTATTATTTTCCTTACGAGATTTTCTGCGAATTCACGGGAGTTTGTGTTTTCATCCGAATTGGAGATGAGCACCATTCCTCCATGTGATCAACGTGAAAAATTGTTAAAGTAATAAGATGTTGTCC
>NC_069010.1:815398-820509 GCF_001194135.2 Octopus bimaculoides
TATATATATATATGCGTGTGTGTGTGTGTGTGTATGTATATGTACATACATGCACACATCTGTATGTATGTATGCACGGCCGCTTGTGTATACACATATATACACACATGCACACATATATACATACAACAAAATATGTTCCCATACATTAACTATCATATTATCTTTTTATTAACTATTAATCTGTAATAAATCAGGTTTAGTTATATTAGGCAATAAATAAGACTTACCAAGGAAATCATTCTTGTTACATAAGGCTCCGTTGCAACAACCAACACAAGAAGTGCCTTTGGTCCATTTGTTGCATGTAAGGGTATTGTTTCTCATAGCTTCAACACATTTTTTGTATGTGCTGCAAGACTTTTCAGTCTTCAGTTTAACACCGTTTGTTGATAATGCCAATCGGCATACTGGCTGTAATAATAGATATGAAAATCATACACTACAACCACAACATTTACTACTACGACTACTGCTAACTACAGCAACAACTTTGGAAATATTTATCATGCAAGAAGGTTTAATCATTGCTTAAAAAATAGCCTAAAGCAACAAATGAAACCGAACAACATAAGTAATTCTCTATAAAGTTTATGGCTATTTACGACTTATAATAGATAATGTTTTGAATGCTTACAGTATTCAAAGTTCTCTGATCACATATAGATATGGCAATCGTATCACGGTTCAAATCAAAACCACTTCACCCTGTCACTCACCATCAAACTTGAAATAGGTCAAATAATCCCAACAAATATGTATCATTCCGCCAAACTTTCCTCTGCATCGGGGAATGCAGACGAGGACTTTTTTTTTTTTTGATGCAAAATTTACGAAACATCATACGCGCAAAACTCACCAGCAACAGCAAATCATTCACCTATACCCAAAGATGATAATTAGATAAATTTATCAGATTGAATACCTCAGGCTTTGCAAATAAAACAGAAAATGCATAAATAGACACAAGAGAAATATGCTTTTATTTTTTAAGTATAATTTATAGTCACGAAATGAAAATAGGATAACTTAGTATAAAATGTAGAGAGATAATAGCCAAGATTTAAATGTATCATCGGACCTCAATAGACTTAATAAGATACATTCTGAAAACGAAAAATATCAGAAATTGAAAGGAACATTTAAAGGGGAAAATGCACCACAAGACAATTAATGATTTCATACACCTAACAACGATAAAAGCAAAGAAAATGTAGTTCACGAAATTAGAAATATGTGTTGCCTTAATTTGAACCTGAAACTCGTTTCTTTGAAACGAGGAGAATTTTCAGAAATAAAAATCCATATCCATGAAACTGAGTTACGACGCCATGAACAAATAACCAATAGAAACTACACATAATATCGGTAGACTGGCGTCTTCAAAAAAGCCAATGGAGTCGGCGATTGCAAACGAAGGAAGCTTTAAATAAGCTAACTCAGCTTCAAGAAAACAGAAAGGTCTGAGAGCAGGACAGACAATAAAATAGAGAACAGAATGCAGCCATGCACTTATATCAAGCTCTGTTCTCCTATATTCCCGCAAATCAGTTAATGTGAAGCATTGATCTGTGCCATTACCGGTGTCCTTTATTGCTTCTCTCGTGTTTCTTCGTTCATCAATGTACTGGAGTACAACTACGTGCTCAGAGATACGCCTGGCAATTTCAACTCGTGTTTTAGCTGCGTTTTAAACGTATTGCTTGTGTCTTTTCCACTTGAAATAATACCACCCACCCATCATGTTCTGAAGAGTTTGTTGTACTACTTGATGAGAGCGAAGATTTAATACACTTTCAATTTTTCATAAGTAGAGATATATAATATTTCTCTGTTCTTGTACTTTTCAACTTCGTCTATCAAACAGCCTCTTTTGCTATAGCGACCAGACAAAGGATAATTGTCATTTTCTGCTTTAACTAATTCATTGATCCACTCTTAGTAATCTTTGCGAACTGAAGGGGTCACGTCCGACTTCCAACTACCCCCTCTAAGTCTAGCGACCCCAGATCGTTCCATAGGAACCTTGATCTCAAGTTGCCTCCTGGCCACGTACATTCACACACCCCACTCTAAGTACAGCTATGTTTAACGGAGAAAGGTCCCTCATAAGTACTTGTGTTCGATTCTTGGACAGGGTTCAATGTTGTTTCCTTGCACTTTGTTTTAGTCTACTCAAATGAAAAGGGCTCCCAGACTAGTGTTTGTCATCTTTTTCTCCCTTCAATCGTCAGATCTTTGTTGTCCCATTGCGTCATGGATAAGAAGATCAATAGGGTGTCCATGTCTACACAGGCACCTACAACAATTAGCGAGTGACAGTCATGGATATATTTTAACGGAAAGGAAGAAAGTAAGATCCTAGTTTACCTTTGCTCTTGGACAACTGGTCACATCTGAATCATTGCAAATCATCCTTGAACATGTTTGACACTGCAAATTCCTTTGAAATAACGAGTAATCTACAGAATACAAGTAAATATCTGTATTTATGAACCAAATAGTGCGATGCATAGCTATAACAAGAAATATTTTCTTTCTGATGTAAAGCAAATGTATACGCATTAGTGTTGGAATCAATACATGTTAGACATATAAACCAAATTATTAACAAAGACTATAAACCTATTTTTATATTCATTTAGAAATGTTTCAATTGTCACAAATTCAACTGAGAAAAGCATGAAAGCTATCTGTTGCCCTTCTCTTTTAGTATTCTGATCTCACACAAAAATGTGAAACTTGTGGAACAAGTCAAATAAAGGGATGAACAAGTCAAATAAAGGGATGAACAAGTCAAATAAAGGGATGAAATATATATATATATATATATATATATATATATACTTATATGCATACATGCGTACATACATACACACACACACATATATATATATATATATGCATGTATATACATACACATACACACACAAACACACACACACATATATATATACACATACATGTATATACATGCCCATATATATACGCACATATGCGGGGTCATCGAAAAAGGTTTCCGTGATTTCAAAATGAAATAACTAAGTCCGTATTAAAGATATACTATTTATGCACTGATCCCGGATTTTTTCTGCGTAGACAATGTTCTTAAGATAATCCCAAAAGAACTCCGTAGGAGTTAGATCAAGGTTTCTAGGTGGCCACAAAATAGGACCATCCCTTCCAATCCAGCGGCCAGGAATCTGTTGTTGAGAACTTGTTGCACATTATGGTTGTAGTGAGCCGGTGCTCCGTCCTGCTGGAAAATTACACTTATTCCCTTTTCTCTTTCAATGTCTGCAATTTGAGGAACAGATAAATTTCTAGCATGTCCAAGTAACTAGCGCCTGTAATCGTGTTTTCTACGAATATGAAAGGGCCAAGATCACGATCATGCAGAGATCTACACCATACATGAAACTTGGGCGAATTACAGACGTACTGGAAAACTTCATTGGGTTGTTGAGCTCTCCACATCTGACTTTTATATCGGTTAACACAACCATTTATGTGGAATGTTGCTTCATCACAAAATAAAATTCTGTTAAGATAACTATTATCGTCATCAATTTCTCTCACTATCGTTACATCAAATTTAGCGCTTTTAGGCCTATCTGTCTCCTTAATCTTATGTCTCATTTGAATTCTGTAAGCATGCAGTCTTAGGCGTTTGTGCAGCACATTTTGAATTATTGCTTTAGACATACGAAGTTACAAACTGCATCGATGGACTTCTTAGGACTATGCAAACATGATCTGCATACTGGACGATAGGATCAATGACATCTTAGAGCATCATAGAGCATTGTGTCATCTGAGTCAGCAACGAGTCGATACTCACGCGATATTTCCACTTCACCGACCACTCTGCCTCACGCCTCTCGGTTTTCGATTTAAACCTTCAACACCGGATTTCCTATCTCTCGTTTCTTTAGGGAAGACGAGTACATCTTTCTGAAAACTTATGCGCTTTTTGATTTAAGTTCCCACCATCACATTCTTTCATCTACATTTTAACTCCCCACCATCTGCTGTGCCAATGTATGCTTTAATTGTCTACTTCGTTTTCTTTTTCCTTTTCCCGCTGCACCACATCCACCAACCCACAGCCATACATTATTTGTCCCTGCTCCCATATTTACACTTTACACACACTTCACATGCTAGCTCACAGTTTCTACATACATACCTCACTTCAGCACCACAATTACTCTCGTCACACTTTATTACACCCTCTACATCTTTCCCAGTGTATGTTCTATCTTTGACACATACATACAGACACATACACACTGGTACATAGATTCATATACATTCAGCGTGACCAGCTGAGACTATGGGTATTACTAGCCATCTTGACCTTGGTCTACCCCTACATATCCTGCCAATTGTAGTGGTAGAGGCTTCAGGTACCTCCAGCATATGTCCTATCAGAACCTACTGTCAATACACTTTCCGACTGGGCTCCCAAGTGTGATCAAAGGAAACTGTTATCTAGTCATGTGTTCTTGTTCAACCCCTAGATTTCCTGTCGGTTTGCATGGGTTGAATGGTATTGCGATTTTCTCGTGTGACATTCTAATCGCATACCCGTATAACCCAAAAGGTAGTGCCTCAATGTAGAAAACGAACGACTCGATCTGGAGAGACTCCGTCATCTCCAGGGTACGCACTGGGTCGAGTAAAATTACTCCAGGGATTCTTCGGAGAAGTCCCATTTCAGCCGCTTCTATTTGCGATCAAACCCTTTCGATCGTTAGTCAACATTCATTACGGTAGGTGAGGATCGGCACGAAAACCAAACTGAGGATACCGTTTTTGACCCTTTTTTTTACTAAGCTGTTCTCTTCTGAGGATCGAATACTGGAACATTTGTCTATCTCAGAAAAGTGATTATGCCAATAATAAACCCACGCACTGGTTCTATTTCCTTTTATTATCCATCCCTTTGTTAACAATTTGTTAACACATTATCAAAACGAATTCTCGATGAAACGTTCGGCCAATCAATCAGTTATGATTGTAAGAAATCCTTTGTTGTCATTCACGACCTCTTCAATGACCGTTTTAATGTTTTCGTTCTATACTTACATAGTTGTGAGTGAGAATGT
>NC_069010.1:820519-827601 GCF_001194135.2 Octopus bimaculoides
GAAATAAACCCACGCACTGGTTCTATTTCCTTTTATTATCCATCCCTTTGTTAACAATTTGTTAACACATTATCAAAACGAATTCTCGATGAAACGTTCGGCCAATCAATCAGTTATGATTGTAAGAAATCCTTTGTTGTCATTCACGACCTCTTCAATGACCGTTTTAATGTTTTCGTTCTATACTTACATAGTTGTGAGTGAGAATGTACATGAAAGAGGAAGGGAGTTAGAAAGAGAGAGTGTCTGTCTGTGTGTATGTGTGTGTGTATGTGCACGCACATTCATGCATATGTGCGCTGTCGTGTGTCTGTTTGTGTGTGTATGTGTTTGTGTGTGTGTGCCTGCGTGTGTTTGTGTGCCGATGACGGTTTGTGTGATACAGTTTAATCTGTAAGTGCATTAGAGAGAAAATGTGAATGTGAAGCGTGTAGATGGTAAAACGTTTATTTCTTTATACCTTTATCTATTGTTTCAGTTTCACAAGACATTATATGGAGAACTTCAGAGAATAACCCGGATTTTTGTTAGTTTTAATAGTAAAAGAAAAACAGAAGCAAGGAAGATTTTACTAACTTTGACATTGCGAATAATCCAGTATAAATATTTCTCTGCTTGGAGTTTCCCGACACGTGCCTTGGACAATCACATTTCTGGTATAGACTTTTTTAATATGTTTTACGAAGGCTGGTAGGTGACAGCCACACTTCATATTCTTATTGTTTGTGAGGTCACTGTAATTATAAAGAGAACTCTAACTGAATGCGCTTCAGATCACCAGAGAAACTCCTGTTTGATTTGACAAGAAGCACAGATTAGAAAATTCGAACAGGTGTATAAAAGTTATGACATTCATGGTTTTTTGCCCCCAAATTGTTAATAACATCAATAATTTGAAATGGTTTCTAGTGGAAAGTGAACATATATCACGCTTCTATTATTTTTTAGCTTACATATTGAATAATAAAGTACCTTTAAGTAAGAAGATTTTTATCCACTTAAAACGATTCCATTTTATTGTGTTTTAGGGACATTTTAGTGACGGATATTTGGTGGTAGCCACTTTGTGCCGCTGTCTCTGAGAAAAACTCATTTAGATGGGAGGTTTTGGTGCTAAGAAGGTTGTATTTATTCAGTGCGGCAAATATTTTTTAAGTCAGAGATTGACCAGTGCAGAAACTGAAAAATTACAGTGTTGTACTTCTTTAAGTTTCTGCGGTACAGACATGTATAGTAATGTTCTTAATTAACAAGGGGGAATTTATATACATTTTTCGAAATATCAATTTAAATCTTTTCAGTTTTTTAAGAAACAACAACAACAACAATGGTTTCAAATTTTGGGACAAGGCCAGCAATTTAGGGTAGGGGTAAATCAACAACATCGACCCCAGTGTCCAACTGGTACTTATTTTAACGATTCCGAAAGGATGAAAGGTAAAGTCAAACTCGGCAAAATGTGAACTCGGAACGTAAAAACGGACGAAATGCCGCTCAGTATTTTATCCGGCGTGATAACGAGTCTGCCAGATCGTTACCTTAACAACTATAATAATAATGGTTTCAAATTTTAGTACAAGGCCAAGTATTTTGGGGGTGGGTGCTAGTCGATTACATCGACCCCAGAGTTCAACTGGTACTTAATTTATCGACTCCGAAAGATGAAACGCAAAGTCGACCTCGGCGGAATTTGGACTCAGAATGTAGCGACCGGCGAAATACCGCTGAGCATTTCGTCCAGCGTGCTAGCGAATCCGTCAGCACGCCGCCACAACAACAGCAACAATAACAATAATAATCCTTCTACTATAGGTACAAAGCTCGAAATTTTGGAGGAAGGAGCTAGTCGATTACATCGACCCCAGTACGCAACTGGTATTTAATTTATCGACCCTTAAAGGATGAAAGGCAAAGTCGACCTCGACGGAATTTGAATTCAGAACGTAACGGCAGACGAAATACAGCTAATCATTTCGCCCGGCGTGCTAACGATTCCGCCACCTAGCCGCCTTAAGAAGAAGAAGAAGAAGAATGTTTAACCAAATTAGAGGAAACAGATAATGATAACAATAAGTATAAGGTGCAATATGTCTCATTTCAAACAGAGAGAAAAAGTAGATATGCTCGCGAATAAAACTTCAAAAACAAATTTTTATCCATGAGTTCGAGGCACTCAAGATACGAAAACGGAAATAGCACACACCCAGAGACGGTGATCTGCCAAAAAGTTAAATCTGAACAGGCAGACCCTTTCCTAATGTCACTGCCTAAGTGAAAAACAAATTCAAAAGAGAAAGGTGGACATGTGACGACTACATCTAAGTGCTTTATGCATTTTACACTGCATAACTATAGCCGGGGAATAGAGAGATAACAAGAGAAACATTTTAAATATGGAGAAGAAGCAATTTTGATAGAAGGTCTCGGAGAATACTCTTGCGAATGTCCGGCGATATATCCTGAAAGAGGGAAAAGTGTCCCAAACCTAAATATATAAACTAATAGATAAAGTACGCACGGAAAATAAAATAAAACCTCTCAAAATACAAAACAATGGACTGCAATCAGGCAAAGTCATCGCATTAGACATTATCTCTCCGGAAACGCAGAAGACACCACAAAAGAAAGAAGGGAACACAACAGAAATAACAATACAAACAGTAAATAAAAGGCTAAACCAAAGTAAACTCCCTACACTGTTACCCAACCCCAAAATAAATAGAAGAGTACAGCAAATAAATAACACACATAAATAGGCAAATACTGAAGCACAAAGCAACAACAAACAAAATATCATACACCACAATAGACCAACTATAACCGAGGACTGAGACGAACCGACTGAAGATATAACAAAGGTAGAAGAACTCAATATCATACAGTCAGTAAATATGGACCAGCGTAAACGTCTCCCCTGGCTACAGAAGAATAAACAGCTCTATGAAAGGATAAATAGATACAACAGAGCCTCACAAGTAATAATGAGCATATCGATATTTATACACTAGATATCAACAAACTAAATAACTTGATCTTCTCAACGACTGCAGTAATAACCAAGGAAACTGGACTTTACTCTGACAAGGAGAATAAAAAAATTCAGCCAAATCTCAAACCTCAAAATGGAAACAGATTTTAATAAATAAAAAGAGACTTATCACTACTTTGTGAATTAGAGAAAATGAGATCAAATATGAAGAAATAAAAAAAAGGCCCATATAACAAAACAATACAATATAGACAATAAATAAAATACCTGAAAGGTAAAAGAAAAAATTAAACAGGGCATAGCAGCAAAGACTTGCCGCATAAAACGGTATGAAAAACGGGAAGGCTTCTTCCAACAAAATAGAGAATTCAGAATAAACACAAAAAGTTTTTACAGAGAGTTAAACAAAGAAGATTATATCAATAGACATCATGCCAGCAACATCAGTGATTCAGTTATACTGGGAAGCAATATGGAACAAACCAAAACAATACAACAGAAATACTTAGCGGATTAATAGGGAAACGGAAAGGAAGAACACAATAGAACTACAGATATGTCCCACAATCACAGGCCAAGAGATCACAGACAGCTGAGGAGTACCAGCAAGTGGAAAACTTCAGGAATATAGAAGGTTCTCAACTTTTAGTTGAAACACCTCATCAGTACTCATAAGCACGCAGCGACAGCATTCAATTTATTGATAAGAGAGCCAGAATCAACATCGAACGGAAATGCTGGAAAAATAGAGATACCGCCCTACCACAAAATCACAGACCAATAGCATGCCTATCGACATCAAACTAATTCCTAGCATCAGTATTCCATAACCGGCTTATAAAGCATCTGGAAAATTACAATGTTTTACCAGAAGTACAAAAAGGGTATCGGATAGGGATGTATGGTTGTAAGGAGCAACTTCTGGTAAACCGAGCCATTACAGAGAATTGTAAGAGGAGAAAGACAAACATGAGCATGACTTGAATTGATTACTAGAAAGCATTCGACAGCCTTCCACACTCATGTATACAGGAATTTCTCCACACAAATAAGATAGCCTCACCACTACTAAAATATTTTAAACACGCAATGGCAAATTGGAAAATCAGTATAACATTAAAACTTACCCGACCCCGGAAGAAGAGGGATTTTTCAGGGAGACTCACTGTCAGACCCCTGCTGTTCTGCCTTTCTCCGCCCCCGCTAACAGACTTGTTAAGCGAAACCACTATGCTATAGACAAAAAAATAAAACATCTCCTGTACATGGGTGACCTAGAACTTTTCACTAAAAGTACTATGGAACAGAGAAACCTTATCAAAATTGTCCATAATTTAAGTAAGGACATCGAAATGAGCATGGGGCTGGACAAATGTGCCAGATTCACTCCGAGAGAGGCAAATTAATCAGTACTGAAAACTCTGCACTCAACATAGACACAGAAATTAAAGAATTAGACCACGATCGCTTATACAAATATCTGGGAATATACGAAACAGCGAAAATCCAACACAGAGAAATGAAAGAAACTTAGGAGAGAGTATTATAGAAGAGTATAGAAGAGTTAGACTAATATTAAACACTGAACTTAATGCTAAAAATAAATAAGATAATAGGGATAAACACGCTAGTCATACCAGTCATAAATTATAGCTTTAACATAATAAACTGGAAGATCAGTAAATTGAGAAACCTAGATAGAAAATCCAGAAGACTAATAACAGCGCACCGAAGTCACTACACCAAAGCAGACGCAAGCAGAATATATTTATCCCGCTTAGGAGGAGATTGTGACCTGATACAGAAAGCACTAAGAACAAACTACATAAAATACAGAGTAGGCAATACATCAGAAAGTAATAAGTGCAGAATCTGTGAACAAAATGGTGAAACCGTATGACATATTACCAGCCAATGTATGCCACTAGCTCAGAAGGAATATAAGAGACGCCACGACAATATAGCAAGGCTTGTCCATTGGACACTTTGCAACAAAGTATGGACTTGACAGAGCAAAAAATTGGTACAACCACAAGCCCGAAAGCATCATCGAAAATGATAACGCAAAGACCCTGTGGAATTTTATGATTCAGTGCGACCATGAGATAGAGAATAGGAAGCTGGACATAGTCTTAGTTGAGAAAGAAAACAAACTCTGCTGGGTCATAGATATAACATGCCCAGTTGACAACAAGGTATGCGATAAGGAACAAAGAAAAGTCGAGAGATATGACAGGTTAGCTTGCGAGGTAAAGCAGTCATAGTCGATGAAGAAGGTGGTAGTAGTACCAATTATTGTCGGAGCCTTGGGAACAGTGAGTAAAAATCACGAGAAGTTCATGGAACAAATAGGGGCTGCAATAAGGGTGGAGCACGTGCAGAAAACAGCACTGCTTGGAAGCGCTCGAATACTCCAGAAGGTGCTCGAAAAACAAGAGGTGTTACCTTAGTTCACTGGTAGTGAACAACTGGCAACGTGGTACATCTCCAACGTTAGAAGCTGTGCAAAGGCAATAATAATAATAATAATAATAATAATAATAATAATAATAATAATAATAATAATAATAATAATAATAATAATAATAATAATCTTTTCTTGAGTTTGTAAGTCATGT
This sequence comes from Octopus bimaculoides, assembly GCF_001194135.2. NCBI lineage: Eukaryota > Metazoa > Mollusca > Cephalopoda > Octopoda > Octopodidae > Octopus > Octopus bimaculoides. The sequence goes on from NC_069010.1 coordinate 826,127, forward strand.
AATAGAAGATAACTATTTCATTTTCATTTCAATACATTTTAATATTTCTGTATGCCTTTGAGTCTGTCTCATTCGGTGTGTTCTAACCGCTACCAAATAATCCATTGATAAGGAGGCAATCAGGTAATCACTAAAGCCAAAAAAAAAAAAAAAACTCAATTCGATTGTCCTATTCAGTTATATGTGATCGAAGTATTGTCTGAGTAGAAATTAAAGGAAAGATGACTAAGAGAAGACTGAACCTCGAGCAGACAGGTATGAATGTAGGCCATTCCCACCACTCTGTATTACATACTGCAGTAGATTTATTCGAAAGGAGAAATGATAAAGTGATAATTAAAATAACAGCAACCAAAACGATATTTGCAGATAAAACATGAGGTAAGTTTACATGTTCTTCTTTCGGTCTTGAATTGTTCTTCACACATAAGCACAAAGAAAAATATGTTAATATTACAATCTTAAAACATATTAAAGAGTTGATCAAAAATAAGAATACAAGTTATTATTTTTAGGAGATGTTAATTGTTCTATGTTCCATGTATCAGAATTGGTAAAGTAAAATTAAGTAGGATGTAGTTAGAGAAACTTTAGATGACATTCTAGATATAATATGGAATCATAAGACAAAAATGGTGGAAAGTAAAATGTATTGGGCAAACAGATTACACACAGCTGACAGAAGAGAAAGAGATGAGATGCAATATATAGATGACGTACAATATATAGATGACATACTAGATATAGAAGATATACTAGATACAGATGATATACTGGACAGGTGACCTACTAGATTTCGATGATATACTTGACAGAGATGACATACAAGATATGGATAAGTCTACTATTTGTTACTAATTTGCAATATATAAATTACCAGATACTAGATACAGGTGACATTCTCGTTAAAGCACAATATTCGGAAATCGTGCTGATCCACTGAAATTTAGACCAACTCTTCGCTATATTTTATCACCTACACTTAGCAAAGAACTGATAATTTGGTGACCTCATTTTACGATTTGAGTTTTCCAACAAAGAGACTTGTCCTTACAGTTTCTTTATACTGGGCAGGAACAGGAAAGCGCCATCTTCATATTCTTGTATTTGGTTGTTCTGCAACTCTCTGAAAATAAAGAGACAAATATTACACACGTTAAGATAAGTAAAAGTAAATAAATTTGTTTTCTGTTGTTCGATACTGTCTAAATTGCTCTTTTGTCAACACCAACAGAATGAAAGCTGATGCTCAAAGACAATTGTTTATTTCTCTTTATAGTTCTCATGGAAGTGTTGTTTGGACAGGAATTAGTTCCTTCATTCTAACTTAATTATCCTTAGGGAATACCTTCTACTAAACCAAACAGCAAAAGATGAATGATGATAAAATATAAAAAAATAACAATGAGACTTTGTTATGTGCACAATATGGGTTTTACATAACATTTCATTCATGTATCATATATATATATATA
>NC_069010.1:827968-832131 GCF_001194135.2 Octopus bimaculoides
TTTCTGGGTCTTTCATAATACTATTAAATAGTATTACTAACATTTCGTGTGCGGACGAGAGTGATGAGAGCCAGAAATTTGGTACTCTATCAGTACCAGGGGATTTCCACTTATGAGCCTTCGTTAGCGCCCTCCTAAAGTCGGCGATTCAGATGTCTTCCCATACCTGTTCTTGTAGATTTTTATAGGCATTTTGGGTGCGTTTGATCCAGTTTCCATTTTCGTTGTATGGTTCCTCATCAGATCCCTTTCCAAATATGAAAACGATGAGGAGGAAGACGATGATGGTGATGATGATGATGATGATAATGATGATGATGATGATGATGATGATGATGATAATGATGATGATGATGATGATGAAAAACAGAAAAAGTAACATAAGAAAAAAGAAAAACGAAAGAATGAAACAGAATAGGACGGCCTGAAAACGAAGCTGCTGAGAAGATAAAACCGTAGAATAATTCGTTTCTCTCGTCTAACAGTATCTCTGACTGTTGCGCATATGTGCATATAGTATATTTCCATGTATAAGATGACCATCAGATAACACGAGTTCAAAATTTGTAAAAGAATTCATGAATTCATCTTACATCTGTAGTATAAGACGACTGATAAATTACAAAACGATCTGTGCACAGGCTAGCTTTTGCCACAACAGGTATCTTTAGAAAGGTTATGTAAAGACGATGTTATTACAAATGTTTTTTTTACTTACTTTATCCTTAGAAATTAAAATAAACAAAATAAATCCGTTTCTACATCATGTGTTTTCATATACACGTCGCCTAGAAGAGAACCTGATTATTCTTCTTCGTTATGAAAACTGTATCGCTGACATAACAACCGCTAACAACAATACGACAATATGGGTTCATATGACTGAAATGTTCTAAACAGTTACAGTCAGCCTGGAGTATTAATAACCATTTACCTATACTTCATATAAAATCACAAACTGTCTAGTCAAGTGAAATTTATAATTATTTTATACCCATACCAATATGCAACCACCAGCAAAAAGAAGAAAATATGCGGCTAGTTTCAAATTGAAAGTTATAGAAATAGCCAAGAGTTTGAATAATTGTGCTTCTGCTAGAACACTCGATGTTACTGAGAAGATGGTAGGAGAGTGGACAAAGAATGAGGAAAAATTAAGACAAATGCCCAAACAAAAACGTGCAATGAGAAGAGGAAGCACTCGTTGACCGAAGCTGAAAAATGATGTAGCAGAATGGGTACTCTAACAGATGGTTACATTGTAGCACAAAATAAAATAAGATTTTATGCCCTAAGAGGGATTAAATCATATAAAGAAGAGAAAGTAAATATTTTAAAGCAACAGTAGGCTGATGCAATCGTTTTATGTACAGAAAAAATCTGGAAATAAGGGAAAAAAACAAAAATCGTCAAAAAGCTCCCCGAAAGATCTTGATCACAAAGTAATCAGTTTTCACCAGTTCATCATCCAGTTGAGAAAAAGGCATCAGTTTCCATTGTCTCATATTGGAAATATGGATGAAACTCCATTAAACTTTGACATGCTCGGTAACAAAACGGTAGATTTGAAAGGAGTAAAAACAGTGCACGTTAAAAGCACAGGATATGCAAAAACGAGGTTTACGGTGGTATTATCTTGCATGGCTGACCGTGCAAAAGTAAAACCATGGTTATTTCTAAACGTGGAACAAAACCCAAAATAGATTTTTCTCCTGTCGTTTTTGTTCATTTTCACGAGACAGGGTAGCTGGACGGGAGCGGTGTGAAATTATGGGTTGAGAATATCTGGAACAAGCAGCCAGGAAGAATATGAAACAAACATAGTTTCTTGGTTTGGGATATGTTTGGTAGCCACGTAACGGCAAATACTAAAACTCTGGGTGTCCAAAACCAATACTGATATTGTTGTTGTAGTGTAGTCACTTTGATACCACTTTAAACAAACCATTTAAATTAAAGATAATGTGAGATAACAATGGAATGACTGGTGATGAGTGGGGAAAAATCTTTTACAAAAGGTGGAGCTATGCGTGCTGCCTCACTTGATGTTCTCTGTGATTTTGCTATAAAATTAAAGTAGGAAATGTGATAAAATCATTTAAAAAGTGCGGTATCTCTAAAACCATGGATGGTACCGAAGATGATAATCTATACAACAGCGACGACGAAGTCGAAGTCTATTCACAAGGAAGAGATTGTAATCATTACGATGAAGGTATATATGATAAACCTTGTGGTATGTATGAAAAACTTTTAGAAACCGATAGTGGTGATTGTGAGGAATTTGATGGATTTTAGATAAATGCATGTGGCAGGTTTGATGTTTCATTAATATTATTTACCTTGAAAGGAAATAAAAAAATATCATAAAGTCATGTTTTAAATGCAACTACTGTAAAATAATTTTATTGAAAAATACAGACTGTTGTAATCCAAATTGTGTTATTTACCACCAAATGATAATAAATATTTTATAAAAAATATAAATATGTTATTCTAAATGCTATTACTACAGTTACATATCACCATTAAAATGTTTGAAAGGTTAGTAAAAGATAAAGGTTACTGTGAACGCAACCATAACTCGACGTTTCTATTTTCTCAACAAAGCTCGTATAGATAAAAGTTGATTTCAATGATATAGAACCATCTCTCAAATAAACTATTTGTTGTGAAGATATGCCAATAATATATAAAGTAAATATGTTTTTATTGCCTGTATTATAATTTTTTTAATGTTAATTTATTCACGTATGTGTGGTTATCGCACCATGGTCGAAACTAGCTTTCTTATAAAATCACTTAAAATTCTAAGTTTGATTTTTAGAATGGTGGTATAAGACGATCCCAATTTTTTAGTGTAAATTTTAGGTTTTAAAGGTCGTCTTATACGCGGAAATATACGGTACCTATATGTATGTATATATGTATATATACAGAATATGAGGGGTTTAGTTCACTTGTGATCTAAAAGAATACGTACGCTGAATAATTGCTATAATTAGTCGAGCTTTAGGTTCCAAGAATAGAGCTAAGGCTGGATCTAGTGATTTATTTTAGGGTTTCGTTATAGTAGGCATATATTATATTATAGGAAAAATCAAAACCAAAGCAGAACTAGTATCTCAAGACATTTAGAATAATTTAAATAGGGTAAGATGAATCTGAAACCTTACAGCCGTTTCTGGGATAACCCAAATGGTAGATTAGTATATCCATGCACTGGGAATTCAAGGTATGAATATTCAAGAAAGTTATGAATATTTTAGACAAGAAAAATTTACAGTTTACAAGGAATAAAATACAAGAATAAATGAGTAAAGAGAATAAAGGGCAAATGTAGTTAGAAGAATATAGACAGGAGAATAATGTCCACAACTCGTTTTTTCCAGAGAATATGGATGTTGGTCGGTACTTCCATGAAGTTTCAGGTTCTTAGCTAAAATCATAGGTAAATCCAGGCGGTATTTTTGCAGTATGATGAACGATGTATTCATATTGTAAATGTGTATATGGGACGAGAAAGTAAGATAGCCATAAATTGGTTTTGTGTGTGAGTGTATATAGGAGAGCGAGGAGAAAGAGAGAGAGAGGGAGAGAGAGAGAAGTGAGGAATAAAAATAAGATAGTGGTAAAAGGGTAAAAGTAAGAAGAAAAATAAAAAAATAAAATAAAAGCAAAGATAAAGAACAGAGATATAACAAATGTTTTTTGTGAGTGAGAGAGGAGTAAAATAGTGAGGAGAAAGTGAGATTGGTTAAAGGAATGAAAATAAAAATACGATAGGGGTTAAAAGATAAAAATAAGAATGAAAATAGAATAAAAGTAAAGGCCATGATAGAGATATGTCAGTATTTCATCGGGAGATAGGGGAAACGTTAAAGTTTTAGTAAAGTGGATGTAAAAGGCCAATCTAGGTAAGGTTGCAAAGGACAGTATTATAGTGGTTAGAAATCATATTTCAAGCTTAATAGCGATTAAATGATACGAGATAAAGGATTAAGAATTAAAGTTAAAATTGAAAACCAAAATAGCAAACAAAGTAAAATATAACCTGAAAACTACAAAAACTAAAAATTATCGAATTGAAACTAGCTAGCTTTTAAGATAGTCATGTTCATAGAGAGGTAAAGGAAAAAGAAGAAAGCGTACATAATATATAT
>NC_069010.1:833258-836167 GCF_001194135.2 Octopus bimaculoides
TATATATATATATATGTATGTATGTATGTATGTATGTATGTATTATGATGTTGATTTTGTTTGCATTTAGACTTATGGTAGAATTTGAAGGTGTGATAGAACCTATGACAACATGTAAAAAGGCTTCGTGTTGTATATTTAGTAATTGAAAGTGAATTATGCATTATTATTTGGAAGGCTTCTTTTAGGCATAGTCAACAAGTGAATCATTAGCCTTGGTATGGGGTCCCGGAATCTATTATGGCTCAGGATATCCTATATGGTACATTTGTATTCATTAGGTGATATATGGTTGCTAGGGAGGTATATTTGCCATACTCCTCATAGTTAAATGATTTTATATGCACCAAATATCTCTGTTTAAAATTAATATAAGACTCGATATAGTAATACGTAGAATTATGCAATATGTTGTAGACCGTGCATTTGTATACTACGTTAAACTTTCTGCAGTGGGCTTGCAACGGGCATTCGGTTGCGGATCGGAGGTTGCGGCTTTCTGGCCTACAAGTGTTATTTGTGGAAAGGGAAGATGCAATACTACTTATGGAGAAATTAAATTAAGGATGTTATTAGGGAATTGGGTCGTATCATTATTACTGTTCTCATTGTTATTATTATTATTATTATTATTATTATTATTATTATTATTACTGTTGTTGTTGTTGTTGTTGTTGTTGTTGTTGTTATTAGTCGTAGTAATGGTGTTATCATTATTAATAATATTAGTAGTAGTAGTATTGGTAGTGGTTATATTCGAGTTATTAATATTAATATTAGTGGCGATGCTATTATTATCGACATTCACCTCAGCTACATTTCGGTCTTCATAAGAAGCGGGGATGTTTGTAGCATGGTTAATTCTGGTTGTAGTGCTAGGGTTGAAGGTGTGGTGTATGCCATCAATATCGTCATTAGTGTTTTCGTGGCTTTGACTTATTGTTATATATATTTAGGAAGTGGGAATTAAGTTTACATTTATTGGAAGAGGTAACAATAGATTTTATATTGGGCGGAGAGGATCCGTCCGTGTTTGAGTAAACATCTCAGGGATTGTTCGTGCCTTATATTAATTAATGTTTGTTCTGATGTAAACGTTTAGGAAAAGATCCTCTACGCATAGATTGCATCTATTTTTCCCTATTTGGTAAGGCTTAGCAGCACTGATTCGTTCCCAATTGATAGAATAGCTATTGTTTTTGTCTTTAATAGACCAAATAATGTGAGAAGGAAATGAATCTTAAGATGATGAATAAGATTATAGAAGAGGAAATTGCGAAGAAGCAAAAAGAGTGAAAGAAAAGAAATAGAGAAGAAAATATTGGAGAAATATAACAACGAAAATCAGAATGAGGAATGGAAGGAGAAGAAAATGAATAAAAATATAATTAGTATAATCACACAAACAAAGAGAAACAAACATATATATGTAAATATACACATCCACTTGTACACACAATATCAAACATTGATATAGATAAGCGCACACTCACATTCACGTACATACATGCACACACTTTCACACACATTCACATACAAAATGCATGAGACAATATGAATAAAGATGAAGAGGGAAGAAAATAAAGATGGGAAGACATTAAATATTTAGAAATAATCTTGGATAATGTTCCTGATCTTTTTACCATGGAGACATTTGTGACATGCACGAGCGTTGATAAATGCATTTCATGATGACTATTATTTATGATAATGATGGTGATGATGATGATGATGATGATGATGATCAACATCATCATCATTATCATCATTGTCATCATTATCGTCGTCGTCGTCGTCATCATCATCATCATCATCATCAATAATAGTTATCATAAAATGTAGAAAAAGAAGAACAACAAAACGACAACAAAAACAACAGCAACAACAATAACAGCAACGAAGGAGTCGATGATGAAGAAAAGATAAAATAAGCAAGAAAACCGCCAAGAAGGACATGCGAAACAATAACAAGACAACTGAGAATGAGGATAGATAGGATAATAAAAACATATATATAATTATCACAGATACAAACGTACGTGAGACACACCAAACGTTGTCTTGTGGACAACTGGCTACACTAACACCCTTCTTGAAGAAATTGAAACGGAATATGCATCCATCACACTGGACAGTTTCACCAAATTGCCCCTAACTGTATTTCACTGTATAAATAGAAAATGACTTCCAATTTCAGAATGAATATATTTCTATTGGTTTTTTTTAAGTGAGTATAAATTTTTCAAACGAACTCTGCATAAATATATATTTCATAATATACTCACATATTGACACAAAGATACATAATTATGCATTCACACACAAAATGTCAGACATTGATGCAGACACGTACAAACATCGTAGAAATCTTCATACATATTCTTGAATATTTTATAGGAGAATATAGGTTAGAGATACATGCAGACAAATAAAGATGAGAGGTTACTAAATTTCTAGAAAAATTTCGTGAATGAAAATAGTATCAAAAACTTAACTAACTTACAATATCTCTAAATGTGGAAGATTTTGAAAGGTTCCTTGTGAGATGGTCTTGATCTGATTACCATGAAGATCTCTGAAACATAAAACACAGTTCAAAAGAAAGACTGTAAAAATGGCAGGGACGACGATGAAGAGGAGGCTGGCGATGTTGATGGTAAATGTTGTAATAATGACGGTGAAGAAGAAGAGGATGAGAATGATGATGATTATTATCGGAAACAACAAGAAAAGCTACCGATGAATTGATGATGACAACGTTGATTATTATGATGTTCATAACGAAGGTGATGATGATTCTGCATGCTAGAAATAGCAGAGTAAAGATGTTATTAGGGGACTGGGTCGTATCATTATTGCTGTTGTCCTTGTTATTATTATTATTATTATTATTATTATTATTATTATTA
>NC_069010.1:836267-837949 GCF_001194135.2 Octopus bimaculoides
CTGAGTGACAAATTTCATCCAGGAATCAAGAAATCAGATACACTTGGCAGTCTATGTTGTCCATTCCAACTACTCAGAGTGCTACTATCTAAGGTTTCTATTACACAATGTCAAGGGACCCACATCATTTACGGCCTTACGAACGGTTGGTAACACTATGTCAAACATATCGCCAGGCTTGCCATCTCAGAGGTCTTCTGGAAGATGATGCACACTGGGATGCCACTCTGACAGAGGCACAAATGTGCAAGTCTCCTACGCAGCTGAGAAACCTCTTCTCCATCATGCTGGTGAACTGTGGATTGTCAAATCCAAATCAACTTTGGGACAAATACAAGGAGGGGCTTTCTGAAGACATTCTTCAAAGAATTCAATATCAGTGTGACGGTGATGTCACTTTCAATGATGACATCTTCAATGAGACATTAAGATTAATAGACGACAAGGTTCAATTACTAGGTGGAAACAAATTTGAAATCTATGGTCTTCCAGCTCCTCCTGTCACAGATGTTCAACACAGGTTAGCACAAAAGCTAATCAGGGAAACATCGTACAACATGGAAAGTTTGCAAGCAGTTGTCAATGAAAAGGAACCAAGTCTGGTACAGGATCAAAAGGAGGTATACTGGCAAGTTCTTACATCTCTGGACAATAACACTGGTGGGGTTTTCTTCTTAGATGCTCCTGGAAACACAGGAAAGACATTATTGATCGACCTGCTCCTTGCCAAGGTGAGACAGAAGAAGATTGCTCTGGCTGTTGCATCCTCTGGAACCAGAGGAACCAGGGCGGATGAGCTGAGAGCTTGCATCAAGTCCTCATATATCTGGCAACATGTCAAGCAGCTTACTCTGACAACCAACATGAGGGTTCACATTCATGGTGACCTGTTAGCCGCACAGTTCTCCAACAAGTTACTTGACATTGGAAATGGAAAACTTCCACAAGATCCAGAAGATAATCTGCATCATCTCCCATGTAGCAATATGACTGCCTCCCTTGAAGAACTAAAGAGCAAGCTGTTTCCAAACATTGCCACAAACTACAAAAGTCACAAGTGGCTATGTGAAAGAACAATTCTGGCACCAAGGAATGATTCTGTAGACAAGCTGAATTTAAATTTGTTAACTCAGCTACCAGGACTTGAATGTTCATACAGATCAATTAACTCTATCCCTGATCAAGAACAGGCAACGCATTACCCAGTGGAGTTCCTCAATTCACTTCAGCCACCAGGATTTCCACCACACATTCTGATCGTGAAAATAGGTGCTCCCATAATGCTATTAAGAAACCTTGATGCACCTAGACTCTGCAATGGAACAAGGTTGGTTGTTAAACACCCATGCCCCATGTGTTGGAAGCAACAATAATTACAGGCAACATGATGGGTGAGAATGTCTTCATTCCAAGGATACCTCTCATTTCAAATGATCTCCCCTTTCAGTTCAAGAGACTGCAGTTTCCGGTCAAACTTACCTTTGCAATGTCTATCAACAAAGCACAAGGTTGAAGGAGGTTAAGTCCCACCACCTTTAGAGATCTAAAGGTGGTGGGACTTAACCTCCTTCAACCTTGCTTCTCACATGGTCAGCTGTATGTTGGATGTTCTAGAGTTGGAGATGAAAAGAACCTCTACATTCTCAGTGATAAACATGGCAAGACAGAAAACATAGTATATG
>NC_069010.1:838661-842801 GCF_001194135.2 Octopus bimaculoides
TAATAAATTTACAGCATTGAACCTAATATTCCTCTAATTATTAGACTTTATGGTGTGGCTGCCCCTCCTCTTCTACACATCATGCTCATGACCAAATCAGTGAATGGTTGCTGAAATCTATGCTGAAAGCAGATTGGGATCAGGCAATACTTCTGCTTATTCCTGTCTGAAGTATCGTCCGATGAATTTACTTTGTTGACATGTCGACAAAATTTTTATACCTTTCAACCTTTCAATCATGTCCGCCTTTCTTCCAGTAACATACTGTCCATATAATCTTAAATATTTCTTTAACTCAGGCACAATAAGTATTTCGATAGCTGAATCATCGAATCGCTTTATATCCATGATAAGACGTAAAACAATAACAATAGCGTAGATAGTCTGCGGAAGTTTAATTGTCTACATGGAGCGCCGCCTAGCCAAGGGAGATAACCTACTTATAGGAAAGCCCTATATATCTTCATACACTCTTATATGTAGACTATTTTGTCTTATAACATTTTCTACGCATGCGAACAACTGGTAAAAACTTATTTTAATAATGTTTTACCTCCATACTTAAGTAGTGCGTGTGTGTGTGTGTGTGTGTGTGTGTGTGTGTGTGTGTGTGTGTGTGTGTGTGTGTACGTGCGTGCGTGCGTGTGTGCGGTGAATAAACTGTCGTCTAAATTACGCAAAGATAGAAATAACACTGACATCTCATTTTAACAGATATATTTACCAAAATTACAGAAAAATATCTTGAAATACTTAAGAGTAACTTTATTCACTAAAATCGCCATTGGCTTCAACCACAACTCCACACGACTTCGGAGTCTCCTTCAACTATTCTGGATGGTCTCCTTGTTTACGTTGGCGAATGCTGCCATAACCTTTGCCTTCAGTCCATCGTTGGTGTTACAAGGAGTTTTGTTGGTCTCTAGCTCAACTGCGCCCCACATATAATAATCAAGAGGGTCGCAGACTGTGGAGCGAGGTGGCCAGATGTTAGGAATTATGTGGTCGCAGAAATTGTCTGACAGCCATGACTTGGTCCTCTGCTCGTGTGGCATGGTGCAGAGTCCTGTTGCCAGACATAGGGTCTTGCAGCAGACACCCTCTGGACTCAAGGCAGCACTACCTCCTCCAGGAAGTTGATGTAGGCCTCCGTGTTGAATCTGAGGCTGTGTGGAAGATGAATGAAAACATAACGTCGCTATCACTAATGATGACTCCAAACACCATGGTTCTGATTCGATATTTGATTTTTATCACGCTCGGTACATGTCCTCAGATTGCTCTTTTCTCAGATCGATACCCAAACACTCTGAAAAGTTTTTATTATACATCCGGCGCGAATGCCTGCAGCAGAGCGTGTCATTTCCGAATTTCTGGAAAGTGAATTGTGATATGGTGCTGTTTTTCTCACAAACGGTTCCCAACTGACCCTACTATGCTGTGTAGTCTACAAAATCAAAAATAAACAATGTGCATGATATAACGACAATTTACCCATCACACCTGTATATATATATTGGGCATTCCATAAATAATTCTGTTTTTCAATTGCATAGACTAAAATCGGTGGGGGACGGGTTAAACTACCTGCATCAACTTGCTATAAATGCAGGTAGTAAATTTACGCTATCTTTATTCTTAGTGAAAGTTTTCAAGAATGTAGTCGATATTAACAGTTATATTTTCGAAGCAATAATGGAAGTGACAAAGAAGCATATATGCCATATTTTGCTTTATGAGTTCAATAAAGGCAACATCACAATGAAAAGTGCGATGAATATTAATGCAGTATATGGGGATCGGACAACAAGCGTAAGCCATTGTCAACGGTTATTCCAGAAATTCTGAGCCGGAAACTACAGCCTAGAAGACGAGCCTCGTCCTGGAAGATCTGTAGAGCTCGTGAGGACGTCCTGTAAACCCTGGTGTAACAAAATCCCACCGTAACCGTTGAGGAACAGCAGAGAAGCTTGGATTTGGTCATTCAACCATTCATTGACATCTGTGCTAGAGGTAAAACGACCATCTTTGTTTTCAAGACGAAAGATGTTCTTCCATCAGGATAATGCTCGGCTACATGCAGCGAGAGAGACATTCCAAAGGCTGGAGCAGTTTGAATAGGAAATGATGTCCCATCCACTATATTCACCAGACATTGCCCCATCTGATTATCATTTATTCTGCAGTCTTCAAAATCATTAGGACGGAAAAAATATGAATTTTTTAGACGATGTCGGAACAATACTGGACGTGTGTTTTTCGTACGGAAAAGTTAATTTTCGAAAAGGGTCTTTGAAAGTCTACCAGATAGATGGAAGAACATTGTAGAACATGAAGGAGAGAATACTTCAGAGAAAAAAAGAAATTTTTATCATTTTGAAAAATAAAAGAAGTATAAAAAACACATTGTTTATGGGATGACCCAATATATATATACATACATATATGCATAACGCACACACATATATGCTTGTCTTTCTGCATGCATGAATGTATGTATAAATGCAAACGTATGTGGTTATCTATGCTTGTTTAACCCTGAAAGGCTCTGAAACTGTGCTCCTCGAACAAATGGAATTTCATTTTCGAAATCTGAATCCCAAATTATAGGTTGTCCATAAATAATCCTTTCTATTATAGGCACAAGGCATAACATTTTGGGGAACGGGACTAGTTAATTTTATCGGTCGCTGTATTTCACTAGTACTTAATTTATCAACAATTTCTGTGATTCTTTTTCCGTCGTGTGCAGGAATTTTTGCTTGTAACAGCGTTTTTTGGAATCCGGTGTATTTATGTTTTTTCTTTCTTTGAACGGATCTGATATTTGATTCGTTAAAGTACTGTGATGTGTTATTTTTCTGGTGGTCAAGATTGTCGTTCTGCCTGATTAGCTTTCCTATGGGGAACGGTCATCAGTCATTCCAGTTGGTTGATTCTCTTCAAGGGTTATTTTGTTGTATTTGCTGAAGTTCGATTTTGATCGGAGATAAAATTTCATTGGTCTGGAGTTAGGTGACGTCAGCAACTGGTGTTTGTATGGTTTTATTGTATGGCGATTCGGAGTTGCTATTTCGCAACCCGCGTGGAAGACTGTTACTAAAATTTATTGAATTGTGATTGTTATATCTCGTTTCTCCTTTTTTGTGGAGAAATTGATTCTTTTTCCCTTCTTATCTTTAATGTTTAAACATAGATGAATAAGAGGGAATGAATTAAACGACATTTTTTAATTCCGTAACACTAAGATTGGCACTGCATGCTGTCGCGACCATTGAACATTGTTCAGATGATGTAATTAATATATTGCGCAACATTTACCATCTATCGTAGGTGTAAAATACGCTTTTCACGTGAGTATTTCAATAAGTCCTACGTTAGATTATACTATCATTTAACAGACACATATTCCACCTTTAATGAATTGTAGTGTTGACATACGATGTTAACTATGTCATCTCATCGATGAATTACAGGTAGGAGGTGTAGATACAATAGCAGTGATATGGAATAGAGAATGTCATTGAAACCATTCTCTTATTCCTCATCAGCTATGTATGTATGTATGTATGTATGTATGTATGTGTGTATGTATGTATGTACCTATCTTTTCTCTTTTTCTTGTTTCAGTCAGTACACACAGTGTTGCAGCGGATTAATCATCTTGTAGTATTTACCTCTACGAATCGACTCCACTAGCTGTTTTTTGGAAGCCTGGTACTTATCCTGTCGGCCTTATGCCAAACTGCTAATTGTCAGGAATTAAAAGCAACAACATAGGTTGTGAAGAATTAGTGAGTGCAAACACAGAGACTAAGATACACACACACGCACACATGTGCATATCATAAAAGATAATGGTATTAATTTTAGCCTTAAATGGGAAATTATAAGAAAAGCTCAACCTTATAGAAATAATAGATATGGATGTAAATTGTGTTCTATGGAAATATATGAAATTTTAAAACTTAGGAACAATCCTAATCTAATCAATAATAGATTAGACCTTAGGGTATCATGTGTGCACTGCTCTACTCGCACTTTTAAATTTTTTTAAAATAGGGCTTTTATTAAGTAACTAAAGTTATCAAATTATAGTACTTTACTTCTATTATGGTCATCTAGGACTATCAATTAGCA
>NC_069010.1:843539-844565 GCF_001194135.2 Octopus bimaculoides
TACACCTTCCCTCTCTTTAGAAGTAATTGTCCCTTTGCTATCACCACTAGATAAGAAACAATAAAATCTGAGACAGTTAAAACTTTTTGTCTAGAATCAATTACTAGCCTGATAGACTCGGCTATGTCAAGATGGACTTATGTATTCTTCCTCACATTTGGATTTTTATGTATTCTCTCTCCCACTTGGATTTGAAATGTTGCCACATTTATAATATGTCTTTTCTACAGTAATTTTCTGCATTTTCGTGCAGCTGAAGATTGCTCTTCATATTGCATTTAAGGTAATGCTCGCATTACTTAAATAAATTGAAGTAGCATGAAACGTGCGTACTGCAATCACCTTTGAAATCCGTGTTGCTTATTTACATAAATATATAAATACACAAATACAAGTAGATATATGTATATGAGATAGACGTATGCAAGTATACATATCTATGAGTGTATATATATGTATATATATACAGCGGTGATAGCTGGTAGTGACCTTCATGAGGCAGCCTGCTGAGTGACATCGCTATGTATACTTCGCAAGACGGGAAGGGACAAAGTGAAAATTTCCGTTAAAATTGGGAAGTCTGCTACAAGGAGATTGAGCATATTTTGGCAAGCTTATGGTGACGAGACAGTGGAGCGTACGTAATGTTTCGAGTGCACGGGCACACGAAAAAATCACAGCTTAATCAAGAGCATGTTCATCATTTTTTTCCGACATCCTCGGTATTGTGCATTGAGAGCTTTTTAGGGAGGACGTTCGGGGAAAATGACCAGATCTATTATTCGCGAAGTATTGAATGTTTCACAACAATACCCCTATTACCTGACTCATGAGTTTCTTGCCAAAAACAACCTGCTATCGATTCCGCATCTGCCCTATTCGTCAGATTTACCACCTGCTGACATGCCTCTATTCCCCAAGATGAAAAAGCAACTCAGAGATCGAGATCAAGAGCGAATTTAACACCGTTTTCGAGATCAACAGGTCCTCGACTCGCTTATGGAAAACTACGCCTAGGCTGGATTC
>NC_069010.1:845257-851976 GCF_001194135.2 Octopus bimaculoides
AAGAAGAAGAAGAAGAAGAAGAAGAAGAAGAAGAAGAAGAAGAAGAAGAAGAAGAAGAAGAAGAAGAAGAAGAAGAAGAAGAAGAAGAAGAAGAAAACAGACACAAGATGGACAAGCAAAACAATAACAAGCCAATTGGGAATGAGGATAGAAATGATAAGAAAAATATATCAACGTAAATAATATCATCACACATACGCACAGACACAAACGTACGAGGGAGACATCAAACGTTGTCTTATGTTGTGGACGACTGACTACACTAACATCCTTCCTAAAGAAATTGAAACGGCATATGCAGCCATCACACTGGACAGTTTCACCAAATTGACCTAGCTGTAGCTCACTGTACAAATATAAAATGACGACTTCCAATTTCAACACCTCATGTAATTGTAGAGTTTAAAATAACTCATATTAATGAAGCAGTATCTAAAAAAAAGTGAGAATGAATATACTTCTATACGTTTTTTTTTTAATTTTCTTGAAATGAGCATGAATTTTTCAAACAAAATCTGCATAAATATATATTCCGTAATATAACCACCAACAGACACAAATACAAACATACATATTCACATACAATTATACATTTATACACAAAATGTTAGACATTAATGCAGATACATACAGACACAAACAATCGTGGACACCTTCATACACTCAGACACGAAAATGGTAGCAGAATATAAGTTAGAGATACAGAGAGAGAAAGAAAGATGAGAAGACATTAAGTCCCAAGAAAATTTTCGTGAATGAAATATCAAAAAATTTAACCAACTTACAATGACTTTAAATTTGGAAGATTTTCAAAGGCTCCGTGTGACATGGTAGTGATCTGATTGTTTCTAAGATCTCTGAAACATAAAACACAGTTCAAAAGAAAGATTGTTAAAAAGATTTCTGATAAAATATTAAATCTTGTATCTTCAGAATCATATGAGGAAAAAGAGGACGATGAAGGAGAAAATGGCAGGGATGATGATGATGATGAGGGGGGGGGCGATGTTGACGGTAAATGTTGTAATAATGACGGTGAGGAGGAAAAGGGTGAGAATGATGACGATTATCATTGAAAACGACGAGAAAAGCTACTGATGAAATGGTGATGACGACATTAATTATTATGATGTTCATAACGACGGTGATGATGATCCTGAATGCTAGAAATGGCTGAGAAATTGGTGGCTGCGAAGATGGTACAATTATTAAACAAATTGGAGGAATGATATTCCAGGTAAAATGTTAAAAATCGTCGAACATAAAAACATATCAACCAACTTAAAAACAAATTCAGGGAAAAATAGTCACAAGAAGTGAAATTCTCATGGAAGTATTGTACGACACATTTGAGGTACCAACACAGAAACAATTTGTAACTACACGTTCTAGCACCAGAAAACGAAAAAGAACGGAAACACTGGAATTGAACCCTAAGCGTAAGAGATATTAAAATTCCGAGCGGAGTTTAATACTCAAGTGGAGAATTTAGGGGAGACTAATTCTAAAAAGGAGAGATGTAGTGGAAAGATTCTGACAGCCTTATAACTGACTAAAAGTAGACACACACATTTCCATTAAATAGAGAACTGTCTAGTCGTAAGCAACTGATTGTGAACAATTTATTGGTAAGCATTTCCCTGTGATCCGTTGGCAGAGAGCTTCGAGTCTCGTGTGATAGTAATCGTATTGTGTCGTGCATATAGTTTCTTTCTCCCTCTTCGTTAAATTATATACCCAACATCAAGATATAAAATGTATTCAGCGCTAACATTATCACAACACGACGAACCTACATATTGTCAAAGGTCGCCCGCAGTACAATCAGTTGTACATTATTGATGCATCACAAAATGGAAGCTCTGCCTCACAGAGTGGAAGCATCAGAACTTACAATGCTTCCCTCAAACAATGGTTGTCATGTTGTGCAACAAGTAAATCCTTATGTTGAGTTATATAGGAACAGGCAATTAATTGAACAAGAGATTGAAAGTGTCAGGAGTGAAAATGTACAATTACGAAAGTGGGAACTACACTTCAGAATAAGGGTTGATATAAGGCGTTACAATTTTTCCACAAGCAATAAAATAGCTGCACCCTGATAAACAGAGACATTCTTGTCTAATCGCATACACATCGTTCAATCTGGATCCAATGTGTTATCCACTTCTGTTCCCTCATCGCACTTTGAGATTCTATATGTGCAGAAACACAGAACACCACTCGCATTCGGTTCACGATGCAACTGTTCCGTTACACAGACCAATTCAAAATGGTCTGTGTAACGGAACAGGACTGGCCCTCCATCAACACTCGATTGAAGCCTCAATAATAATTGGCACACTGATCAAGAGACGTATTCTCATTCCCAGGGTAAGGCTGGCACCGAGAGACCTAATACCGTTCGCTTGACATTTTCAATGATTATCAATAAATTACAAAGGCAGACATTTGATAAAGTGGGGCTGTTCTCTCCTAAACCTGTGTTCAGCCATGGTCAGCTATATGTTGTTTCTCAAGGGCTCGCAAATTATCTGATCTGAAAGTTAAAGTTATCAACACTGACAAGCAAGAGAAAAGAAGAGAGAGAACTTACACGAATAACAATCTGCAAAGAAGTATTGGATTAAAAGGTATACACAAATAGAAATGTGTATTGGCTCTGACCCATCGCCTTGGCTTATGAGTTATCAACGATATGGTTTTCAGACGATGCCATGATTAAATTTTCACACCTGGGAAATAATGATCTCTATATTTACGTATAAAATAATTTTTTTGCTAGAATATTTTTGTTTTCTAGATATGAAATTGTGACCATGTAAATTTTACAATGTAATTTTTATCTCTTTATGGGGGAAATGGAAAAAAAAGAGTGAATATTCATTCTATTATTGCTGTGTATTACGAAAATGATGATGATGATGATGATGATGATGATGATGATGATGATGATGATGATGATGATGATGATGATGATGACGATGATGATGATGATGATGATGATGATGATGATAATGATGATGATGACGACGATCATGAATACGATGTTGAAGATTGTTATTATGATGAGGATGAGAAAGCGGATAAGAATGTTGATATTGATATATTATCACTGACTACTCTAAGAATTCAGATGAAAAAGAAGAGGAAGAGAAGGAGGAGTAGAGCGAAATGAAAAATTCCTATAGATTACTCAACAATAGATTAGTTCAACAAAGGTATTTTCTTTTCCGTTGATCTTTAGCCACTGAAGAACGAAGAGCAATTGCAACAGCTCAGAGAAGCGACTTTCGATTATGATCCAGAAATTCATTATGCAGATGACAGGAAACCGCACAAATCATCTCCATTAGGCAGCCACTTCACCTGTTGGGTTCGGCCCACCATGCCCACCTTCACACTTTCATCCTCCTTTCCTATCTCCGAACAAAAAATTGCGGCCATCTTCCACTCCGGATCCATCGACGGTGGGACTCTTCCCACCCCAACTCTGACAATTCCTCTGTCTAAACTGTTTATTTTTATTTTCAAAATCAGTGAATACATTTCTAAATCAGTGAATACATTTCTAAATCAGTGAATACATTTCTAAATCAGTGAATACATTTCTAAATCAGTGAATACATTTCTAAATCAGTGAATACATTTCTAAATCAGTGAATACATTTCTAAATCTCAATACTTTATCGTGTTACTACCGTATAAATCTCTTGCCTTCGAAACGCAGAGGAGATGGAACAGGGACAACTGACGAAGGGTTATACTCTTTATGTTGCATGTCTCGTCTCTGCTTTTTTCGTTGTTCGAAAAAAGTTCGTTTTCTGTTTTCGTTTTTATGTTTTCCAATTTCAGCACCTCTTGCAATTATCAAGTTAAAAATAATTCATATTAATGAAGAAGTATCTAAAAAAAGTGAGAATTAATATATTTCTATACGTTCTTTTCTTTTTTTGAAGTGTGTATAAATTTTTCAAACGAGCTCTGCATAAATATATATTTCATAATACACCCACATTATAGACACAAATACAAACATACATATTTACATACAATCGTACACTTATAGACAAAATGTTAAACATTGATGCAGAGACATACAGACACAAACAATCGTAGACACTTTCATACATATAACAACATGAAAATAGTAGCAGAATATAAGTTAGAGATATAGTGAGAAAAAGAAAGATGAGAAAGTATTAAGTTCCTAGAAAAAATTCGTAAATAAAATAGTATCAAAACACTAAACCAACTTACATTTTCTGTAAACTTGGATGATTTTGAAAGACTCCTTGTGGGAGGGTCTTGATTTGATTTTGACGAAGATTTCTGAAACATAAAACACAGTTCAAAAGAAAAATTGTAAAAAAGTCTTCTGAATGAAATAGCTGTACCTTAAAAACAGAGACATTCTTGTTTATCCCTGGAATACATTTGCAGAGTGACTCGCATACACATTGTGCCATCTAGTTCTAATGAGTTATCCACTTCTATTCCCTCATGGAAAGTTCGGATGGCACTGTGAGATTCTACATGTGGCGAAACACAGAACATCCGCTCGCAATCGACTCACGATGCAATTGAGGGTTGCAAATTGCAGTACCTTGGGGACCATCAGGCACAGTTGTTCGTAGAGTGGGGCAATGGACTTATGGACTATCTGCAGAGAGGAGCTGATGAGAATGTTGAGCCAGGAGCAGTCCTCAGAATATGCATTAATATTATCAGGATGCAATGGCGATTGTAGCAAAGTATGGTAAACCTGATTTATTTGTCACGTATACATGCAACCCTAAGTGCCGTGAGATAGAAAATAATCTGAAGCGAAATGCGTCTTCTGGAACCCGACCAGATTTGGTTGCAAGAGTGTACAAGTTGCATCTCACCAAAGTTCTGAAGGATATAAAGGACGTAATTGATGTATTAATAGCTCATGCCCATATCATCGTGTTTCAAAAGAGAGGACTTCCAAACTGTCACATTCTGGTAGACAAAGTGTAGATCAGAGATTATGTAGATAGAATGGCATCAGCAGAAATTTCTCATTCAAATGATGGCCCCCGTCTTGCATAATTTAATTAAGAAATTCATGATACATGGCCTTTGTATGGGGAATGGCGCTTGGGCCCAAAATGTTTCCCAAGAACTATAGAAATGAGACACTCCTAAATATTAATGGATATCCAGATTACAGGAGGCGCAATAATGGGATCACAGCACAAGTTGAATGCCACTCTGTTGACAGCAGGTATGTTGTTCCATACAATTCTTACCTGTTAAAGCAATTCCGAGCTCATATTGATATGGAAGTTTGCTCCTCTGTAAAAAGTGCGAAGTACATCTGCAAGTATGTCTACAAAGGTCAAGATAGCGGTTTAGGTGAGGTAAGGAATGATGCGACGGCAAAAGGCAAGCAAATTCACAAAACCATGGTGAAATCATCAATTATTGGGTTGGCAACTAAGTTCCTGTTTTTTTTTTTATTTTGGAATTTATTGCATTTTAAAATTTTGGAATCTATTTTTTTCGAGAATTCTATTTTTGAATCATTTTGTAATCTATTTGTTTTTTTACCATTTAATTTTAGTTAATTTTTGTTTATTTTTCAGATCATTAAAATGGAATGTCAAGCTAAGAAAAACGAGCATTTTCGACACCTCCTTCATTTTGCTTTTAATCAAGGTTCAAAGGCCGCAAATGTTGCTCGCGACATTTGTTCTGTGTATGGAGAGGGTGCCATAGCTTAAAGAACCACTCGTGATTGGTGTACCAAGTTCAAAAAGGGTAATTTTGATCTTAAAGACGCACCTAGTTCTGGCCGTCCAGTTGAGTTCGATGAAGAGCGACTTAACCAACTTTTGCACGAAAATTCTCGTCAAACGACAAGGGAACTAGCAGAGAATATGGAATGCTCCCACACTGCTATAGAGAAGTATCTATCTATCTAAAATCAACGAGCCACAATATCCGCTGACTTTCTTGCCCGTCACCGCTCAACTAATGGACACGACTAATGTCGTAGAAATCATTCTCTTATTCCTCATCAACTATGTATGTATGCATGTATGTATGTATGTATGTATGTATGTCTGTATGTATGTATGTATGTAAGGTAGCAGCTCTCTCATCTAAGGCTAGGACCATGCACTGCAATAGCTTGGGATTCAAGTGCCCACAGCTATTTAACGCTTTGCTAAAACATCTGAGGGATCTCAATGCAGTGAGGGTAGATGTTTTCAAAAACAATTTGACCTCTTACTATCCAAGATCCCAGATGAACCAATATCAAGGTAGGAAACTCAAAAGTGGGCAGCAGTATCGAACTCTCTCCTTCACCAAACGCCAATTCTATAGAATGGGCCAATTAAAAGGTGATTACACTGACGGTGCCCCAGCATGACCTCAGCATCAGGGCTAAAACATATAAAATAAAATATATATATATATATATATATATATATATATATACACACACACACACATAAATTATTTTATTCTTTTACGTATGAGCACCGACTTTAATCGAACAAATCGACCCCAGGACTTATTAATTATAAGCCTAGTACTTATTCTATCAATCTATTTTGTTGAACCGCTAGTTTACAGTGACGTAAATACATCATCGGTTGTCAAGAGATGGTTGGGGGACAAACAGACACAACAGATATACATATAAATACATATATATCTGTATGAATGTATGTATGTGTGCGTGT
>NC_069010.1:852312-853510 GCF_001194135.2 Octopus bimaculoides
TATATATATATATATATATATATTTACATACATATATGGAACAAAAAATCGGATTGTGGTGAAAACTAATATCAGAAGCCCCACACAAAACGAAGAAAATGCAACAACGAATGTGTGTGTGCTATCGCGAAAGTCTGCAAAGGCATGTTCCGGACAACCCTCGGCAGTTTTAAGGTTATTACAGAAAGAGATGCTAAGGCCCACGTTGTTAGAAAATATCTTATTCTTTTTCTAATCTGTTAGATTGCGCGGTTGCTGGAATCCTAGATTGCGCCAGAGATAGGGAATTATTCCCGAAGTCTGTAAAGTAGGTAACAGCCTACAAGATCTATAACTTGTTCTGAGTCGCTTGACCCACTGGGATGTCAAAAAGGTTGGGGATGTCTTTATAGGCCCAAAATTTCCCGTCAAATTTTATATTTCGACTGGCGACCAAGATAATATCAATATCGTCATGAGAGAAGGTAGCGTGTTCCATGGCAAAACTGAGGGCTTTATTGAGAAGGATAGGGGGTACATTCGAGTAACTTGGTCTCTATCGACCTGGATAAATTTGAAAGTATTTTTGAGCTCAAGGAATGAAACCTCTGGATGGCTTCAGTAGTTTTAGTCCACAGGTGTAGTGTAGATGCAGCATGCAGTTGAAGTATAATCCTGTCTAATGAAATCTTGCTAATCATACATATATCCGAACTGGAGGGGGAAATAAGGAGACGGAAAGGGTTCTCGGCAAACATTTACTTTATTGTCTTTTACATTAATATGGAGTGAACGAGTTAAGGAAGGTTCGATCCTATCTTCTAATCCGAGTTTAAAAACGAGAGCACGATTCTTGATTTTGATGTCTTTCAGAGCGGAGACCGGTACAATACGGTAGTCCTCAGTAGTTGTTAGTGTATCAGCTCGCGGTATTTATCTAGACGAGCGATATAAAGGTTAGATAGATAGATTGATAGATCGATAGATGATCTGGCTATGCTTGGATGCTGCAGGGAGCTTACCTCCATCGTCTGTAATAACAGAAGTGCTTTCTAGTGGGTATGAGTTGTTTTGACATTTATTTTTAGCAATAATTGTGCTGACTCATGCTCTTGTCACTTTAGGTTGTAAATGGCTAATAATTGCCACCCGTATTACACGCGCGCACACACACACACACACACACACACACACACACATATATATATATATATATATA
>NC_069010.1:853856-855185 GCF_001194135.2 Octopus bimaculoides
TAGGATATCGACAGGTGAAGCAGTACGACCGTTTCAAGCGGCTCCATTTAGTTGAACAATGCAATCATTACATCAATTTATTTTATTCCGCTTTCCTTCAGTTCCCAAATCTTGCTAGATAAGGACGTACAATTGGCTTTATGTTTGAGCCTAAAAGATGAAAAATGGTTATTAATACGTTTTTTCATACTTATCGAACGTCCTTACTATTCTCTCTATTTTCTTATTATTTTGTTTTCGTATTTTGATATCTTTACCTATTAACCTCTTATCTCTTATAAGTTGTTACTGTTCTTAAATAGAGATATATACTTTCTAGTTACTTAAGTCTATGAGATTTGATTATATTATATCCATAATAACGTATAAATATGTGTGTATATGTGCATGTGTGTACATAGATAAATGCGTGTGTTTATCTGTACACAACATTTATTTTTCTGATTTTTTTGTGTGTTTCTTAGCTTATAATTTATGTATAGATAGCATGTTTTATTGCCTCAGTATTCCATAAATAAATACCTAGTGCAGTCTTTTTTAAAAACCACCTAATAAATAAGTACATGAATGAATATTAAACTAATTCTATGTAATCTTCCCTTTCTAATGTTGAAAATCGGTGTCTATACTAATTTTATCTATTTTGGTTATATCATTTTGATAATCTTAAATTTTATCTTTATACAACATAACAATATTGTTTATAAACAATCACCCATAATACCACATGATAAAATTTCCTCTGTATTAACATCATAGGTTTTATTAGCATTTCGCCCCTTTAACTGGTAATTAACATCTTGATTTTGGGTCTTCACGTATCCAGCCTCCTTTACAGACAGTTACTACTAAACTCTTGACAATATTTATGACCATACCCAGCTATGTCCTGTCAACTCATTCCTGCCCTCCATTCTAAACAGACGCAGTCCTCTAGTCTTAGGTTTAGTAGTTGGTAAAAAGACTAATAGATTAAAAATGAAACACAATACTTTACAAGCTATGGCCCCAACAAAGTTCATACATTTCTTGAAATTGTAGTATATTCTTAGCTACATTAGTGGCAACAAGGATTTTTTTTCCATCTTCTTGCCCTATTTGAATATTTGAGTAACATTATATTAATGTGACCGACTGATTGAAAATTCTATTCATTTATTTATGCAGCGGAAAATAGCTATGATTGCATTGTTAAATAAAATGCAGCCGCTTGAAACAGTCGTACTGCATTACCTCTTGATATCCTGTTACTTATTTTGATTTTCTTCACCTTACTTTTTAATTCCTGATGTGACATAATATGTCACATGTATTTGTATATTGTTATTA
>NC_069010.1:855379-860621 GCF_001194135.2 Octopus bimaculoides
TATATATATATATATATATATATATATATATATACACTTACATAGATATAATGCTGCAAATAAACACACATGGGATTGACATATAAAATATACCTAGATATACACATGTAGACATATATAGAGTTGCATTTATATAAAGATAGAGAGGGAGGGGGAGAGAGAGGAAAACGGAGAGAGAATGACCGAGAAAGAAAAATTAAACTATTTAGTAGATCAACACTCGCTTAAAAGCATATAGATATTTATAGACTTGAAGATTAGAATAGCTTGGGGTAAAAAGAATACAGAAAACTAAGGAAAGGGAGCATGGTAATTCCGATCCTACAACCGTGTCTGGGGAGTCGGAATTACAAAACGTTTGTAATTTCGGCAGATGGAGTATGCTAGAAGTCAACGATGTGCAAGCATTAGTGAATGTATGTAGACATTACCGTAAACCCGGTCTCTGTTCTCGGAGTTAATTGAACGGCAACTAGTGGTGGTGGTCAATGAAAAGAGCTATTAGATTTCAGTTGATTAGGTTTAGTATAGAAATAGTATATGAGTATTCTAAAGTAGAGGAACAGCTAGTTAGAAGAGTAATGGCTAGTAGGGGCCGCAGCGAATGACGTACTCTCGAAAAGATTGGTTCTTGACCGATTCTTCATTACTAAGTACGCAAGCTGTGTTGTTGAAGCTAGGCATGAGAGAAGAAAAGTTACTCGATGGTCTCGGGAGGCGGAAGTACAACGCGGTAACAAGCCACAATTCGATCTTTGACCGATCGTGAGAGGCATGAGCTTCTCGATGTTTGGAGTGGCATACCTTGCCGACTTTGCGACTTTGCACAGTTCTCGACTGGGAATGCGGAGTTCTGATGAAATTCGTGAAGTGATGATGGGCTGTGTGAGAGAATCATTGCCGGAGCTAGATTGTTTTCTCTGCGAGATTTATTTCCATGTGCCAGATATGGTAGGTGTCTACTACAACTGGCATTTGAAAGGTAGAATCTTAGAAAAACTGTCATGGTTGTGTTGCTGAGAAAGGACCGGGACAAGGGAAGGGATTTTACCAACCTCACCCTCTGGTGGGTGAGGCACAGACATGTACCATGCCAAATAGTTTCCACTCCCAGCAATACATCATAGAAAGTTTGGATAAAACCTAGCGGCGGAGCTCTGATCTATACTTGGCGGCTGATTTTGTGTGTGACTTCAGAGGCAGGATCGCTTCAATATACAGCAACATTTACTCGGTAATGTGAGTA
Source organism: Octopus bimaculoides (assembly GCF_001194135.2). Classification (NCBI taxonomy): domain Eukaryota; kingdom Metazoa; phylum Mollusca; class Cephalopoda; order Octopoda; family Octopodidae; genus Octopus; species Octopus bimaculoides. Next base: position 856,626 of record NC_069010.1, read on the forward strand.
AATAGCCACCTGTTTTAATCATTCAGTATCATGCCACTGACCAGTCAAGAGAGACATTCCTTCGGCTTTTCTATGTATTGGCTCTAAAGGTACTACTGCAGACGTTGGAATTTCAAGCGGTATTAGGTATAGAGGGGCTGTTGCACGGACAGACCGGTTAAATTCCTTGGAGTTTCTTTTGATGTAGGCCTCACACAGGGAAAGACCTAGGAAGAGGTGACCTCCTCCCCAGAAATGGGTGGCGGGGAAACTATCCCTGAAAGACCCAGTGTTCGTCATCTCTTACTACCTGACTCTCACCCCTGACCATGGCCCACACAGTAAGAGAGGGCGGGGTGATGGCCGGAAGGATGGATGCTGTATAAAATGTTATAAATCGATTTGATACTCTGATAACTTCCTCTTTATGTTTTTGTTCCATCATACATAAATCTATCTATCTTTCTGTATGTGTGTGTATCTGTCTGTCAATCTATCTGTTGGGTCGGTGCATAATTATTGCAGCTTTTTTTCAACAAATTTTATTCAACAAAAACAATAACAATAATTAACAAAAAACAAGCAATTCTGCTTCTTCCTCCGTCAGTTATTTACTTAGTGGGTCTGTAACACTTTCAGGAGATGAGTTAAAGGAAAAGGCGAAGAACGAGAGAAAATGAGGGAGAAAGAAACAGTAGAGAGAAAAAACACGTACGGTGAAAAGCGAGAGAAAAACAGGGTGAAAGACAAGGAGGGATAGAGAAAAAGAGGTCGAGAGAAAAATAAGAAGAAAAATGGGGAAAGAGAAGCGTTAATGACATGCAGTAGGTGGAACGTAGTATTTATTACGTGGTTATAACGTTAGTTGAAGGTTATGAAATAGGAATTTTAACAGATGTGTGATGTTCTGATGGTGAGATTGTAGTGAAATATATAGATAGCACAGTGTGTTTGATGTGGCTGTATGTTCTGTTATCACAAGAGTTCATACAAAGATGGAAGAATAAATACAAGATCTATACATGTACTACATCAAAATATATTTAATTCTTCCTTTAGTTATAATACATAGAATCAAATTGTAGTAGCTAGTTGAACGAAGTAACCAATCTTATGCAAGAAAGTGCAGAGATGGGAAGTGGAAAACAACAGCGAAATGATGGCTCTCAGTCATATCGGTTATGAAACGTATAGGAATAAACGAACATAGTAACGATGTGAATGGCTCTAATCTTAGACTAAGAAGTGAAAATATCGGTTAGTAAGCTGTTTTTATTAATGGAACGCTATACATTCTTGAAGCTTCCAAAGACATGCCAAGCTTCTTGAATAATTAAGAATTGAAATACGTGGTATCGATGTTGCGAGAAACTAAGAAAAGGGAGGTTCCTCTATGAAATTTCCTGCGAGGGAGATCATTCAACTATCTATCTAAACCGCTACAAGAATAAAGAAAGGCAAAGAGAGATGATGACGATGATAGTGGTGGAGGTGGTGGTGGAGGTTGAGTGGATAATGGAGAGTGTAATGTTTTGAATTGAACTTAAGTTTTTTATATCACCTATATATATATATAATTGTTAAAGAGGACAACAAACGTTAAGGTAGTGTTTCCCAAACTTATCGTGCCAAATTGTAATATCGCCCACCTATCAGCGAAAAAATGTTCCATCACCCACCTGTGTAAAAAGAAAATCCGTGACACAACCTCCAACACAAAATTCCCTAGAACCCCCCCTCCCTGCATCATTTGACACACACATTATATCGTAGGCCCGTTGCCCTGATTGTGCTGTTTGGACTAAATATGCGGTTGTTTACAAATCCTTTATCGGGGTTTAATTTAACCATTAGTGTAAATAAAATTCTAGCGTTAACTCTATATTATGCAGACAAATTGACTTCTGGAAACTTTCGCCTTTCTTTTACACTGATTTTCATTTTCTCCAAATGAACCATTGATCAGAGCTACCGATGCGAAAATAATGATTGTATTATAAAGGAAAAGAATAAAACTTTTTAATGAGAACCATGTGTCTGGTGCGATGCAGCTAGTGCAGATACATTCGGTTTCAAACTTGTCGACTTTAGCCGCAAATCTCTTCATTGTATCACATCCAGTCCAATTCTTTTATGGGAAAATAAAATTCCAACATGGTTAAAACCAGATTCAACCAGGTATGATGGAAACAAAAGTAATTTCAGCTGTTTCCACAGATTGGGATAGGAATTCGATATACTCTGATGGTACCACAAACCTTCTTTGACATAGCGTCATTGCTATTTTTAAATTCTATCAATTCCTCCTAAAAATCATCCTCGCAATCGACTGCATCGACCTCAAATGGATTGCTATACCAATTTGGAATATTCAGCGCAATAACATCTTGAAATCGTTCCACCATGTTATCGTGCAATGATTGTAAATAGTTGTGATATGTTGTTAAATCCTCATCGATCAATTCCTCTTTCAAAGAATCAAGTTGTGGAAATTGATGGAATTGAAGTTTTGAAATTTTAGTCTTAAACAACACCAATTTCAATGAAGCGGATAGTGGAGTATTTTCAGTGAAAAAGATATTATATGAAACAGTTCAACAAAGCGTAAAACACAGCTTCCTTTTGACAGCCTCCGCACCTCGGTATGGTATAAGAGTTTAGTATGGTCCTCATCATTTCTCAGACAGAGTTGACAGAAAATTCGATCAGACAAGGGACTGGACTTCAATTTGTTCACAGTCTTGATAACTAACTGTAGCGCATCATTCAATCTACTGTTCATACTTGTTGCCACTAAATGCTGCCGGTGTGCCAAGCAATGAACAGTTAGTATCTGGTGTGAAATTTCACGCGCTTTAGGAGAGATGAAAAACTCTGTATCTTCCTATCATTGAAGGGGCTTCATCAGACGCACAGACAGGGATATTACGTTCAAAAATGAAAGGCTTGAGAGTGTGAAAAATCGTTGCACCTTTTGAATCAAGCGGCAATTTCTCTGTGAACAGTAATTCCTCATAAGTATGAAGGTCTTCGCTGAAATACCGAACATATACCATCATCAAACATTGATTATCGACAACAATTGACTCATCCACTTGTATAGAAAATTCAGAACGCTAGAGAATATTAATAAGCTGATGTTCGACATCGTTGGCCATTTCATCGATGCGTCGAGAAATTGTGTTATTACTAAGTGGGATTTTTTTTCATAATGTTATCGCGTTTTTTGTGCATAACAGTTGACAAAACCTCTTCGATAACTGGGGGCGAAGTAATGTTTCTCCAATTGTGTGAGACTTCCCAGACATAGCAACAAGCAATGCAATGCTGTACGATGCAATCAACCCGTCATTCTTTTGTTTACTAGTTTTCTGGAGTAGCATGTTGAATGTTTGTATTTGCTTTTTGAAAGAGGAGCTCAGTTACAAAATGTATGATAACGGTTTATCCTTCTTGTCAGAACGCTTTGCATCAAAGTGATACTTCAAGCATGAGGGTTTCATTGCTTCATTGGTCAATGTTTGATGGCAAAGAAGACACATTGGTGCCTGACAGTTCTGAGGAGAAGAAATAAATCCAAATGATAAATAATCGCTACTGTACTGTCGACAAATGTTCTTGACTGGTGACGTCAATAAAGTGAAAATGCGAAAACGAATTTCTATAGACGGCATCAGAAAAGCAGTATGGCATTCCCAAAGAGAAGAAGAAGTCAATAGTGCAGAGTCAGATGACACAATTTTACTGGAGCAAATACGGATCTAGTTCGTTTGGCTACCAGCATTCCAAAAGTTAAAGTTTATCGAAAGTTTTAGAACTTGGCACATTAATATTTCTTTCCAAGTTAAATTGCTGGAGTTATTCAACTTTTTCCAGAAAAATGTTTTTAAAAAGTTATGGAGATTTAAAGTTTAATCATTTTCACCCAGTCAAGAAATACGATTTCAAAGCTGTCCTTTTGTGCGTGACTGCACATTTTGTCAACATCCTGAAAATAACACTTGTGTTTTGATATGA
>NC_069010.1:861412-863606 GCF_001194135.2 Octopus bimaculoides
TATATATATATATATATATATATATATATATGAATGTATGTATGTATGCATGTATGTATATGTATATATTTTGTGTTTAAAGCTATAACATCAACAATATAAGCGTTTAGCTGAGAACATAATCAATAAGAATTTAAAACATTGGATGTGGAAAATACGTAGAAAGCGTCAAATACTTACAAATTTTCAACAGTTGGCGGAATCGGTTGGGGTACTGATGTTAATTGACGAGAACCACAATCTACATTTCCATTTGACTTGCAAGAACACTTTGTGCATATATCTGCACCAGCATGAACCTCCAAAACCAATATCGTATACAGTATCAGCACGAAAGTTTGCTTATATGATAGTATGTGGCGGAACATATATTCAGGCATAGATTAATCTGTAAGAGAAGAAAATAGAAAATATCAGAGACTTCAATGTTATTGTCCTCACGCTGCAGATTCTTTTAAAGAATTGAAGTTCACCCCTGTTCATTCTGACGAATATATCTTTATTTTCATTATTTAATATTTAAAGATACAAAACTAAATTTCGATAAAGTAGTATGGAGCATTTTATTATAGATTATAGCATTAATGGGAGATAATATCAAATAAACCTGAACACCAAAAACCCTCACCTACAAACACAAACACACATACATACAGAGATAAACACAACTTTACACATTCACAAGCAGTAATCATACTTGGCGGATCTACTATAAAATTAATGAATCGTAAGTTTTGTGTACTGTAAAAATGTGTTGCCCCTAAACCCAGTTGGGCCGCTAAATCCGATGGGTCCCCACAAGCAACTGTATTGTAACGAATGATTTCTTTTTTATACACCCCGGGTTGGGAAGCGTTCTTACAAATTCTTCATCAAATATGCTTTGATGATTTCATTTTACTAACTTTTTTCTACAAAACGAGAACAAAGAATGAAGATAGATTTCCATGAAAATAATCTTCCTTCACCTTCCAACAGAGATTTTCATAGGAAAGACCTTACTGCAACTGACCATCTCACACTCAGTGCCATCACCCTCATCTCCCTCCATTACTACTTCTACTACTACTACTGCTGCTGCTGCTGCTTCTGCTGCTTCTGCTGCTTCTGCTGCTTCTGCTGCTGCTGCTACTGCTGCTTCTGCTGCTGCTGTTGTTGTTGTTATTGTGACAGTGAACTGGAGGAATCATTATTACACCGAACGAAATGTTTAATCGCATTTCTTCCGACTTTGTACGTTCCGAATTCAAATAACACCAAGATCGACTTTGCCTTTCATTCTTTCGAAGTGGGTAAGATAAGGCATCGGTGAAGTACTGTGAGTCGATGTAACTGACTTGCATCTCCTCTCGAAAAATTGCTGGCCTTGTGCCAAAATTTGAAACCATTGTTTTGTTTTGTTGTTTTCATTCCTGTTTTTGTGTTGCTCGCTTTGATTAAATAATATAAGTATACATAAATACGTACACACATATATAACTATATAGACACAAACATAATTAAACGCCTACATACATATAAAGCAGATGTACAGGACACCTCTTTCGAGAGCTCTAATTTCATTCTACTTTTTTACCTCACTTTTCAGATAATATCAGGCATCAGGTTGACTCTGTAAATGAAAAGACACGCTGTAATCATTACCTTAAAAGCGCAGCTTAGTGACACAAAGTTAGCTCGCTTCCTGAAAGTTGCTCCATCCTCCGCTGTCAAAGTTTGAAAGTGGATGGAAGCTGCTGAAGAGGATCCAACATCAAAAGCTAAGCGCAAAATGTATCAGGCCTGACTTCTAATACCTTCAGAACAAACAACTTTCAACAAAATGTTCAAGAGATAATAGATAAACATCCCGTGAAGTCAATTTAATCCATTGCCAAGGACCTCAAGGTTTCAGAATGTACAATCAGAGGAGTTGTGCACCATCAGAATGCACCATCAGAGGACCGTACGTCTTACAACAAGACTTTGCACTGTCTCATAAGGCCAGGAAATTCAAGTGAGCATGCGTGCCAATCACATGATCATATTCTCCTAGACACACCACTTTCTATCTCACCAGACTTCATCTGTTGGACTATTACTTATGTGGTGTAGTTTACATTGAGGTCAATCAACACCGCCATAACACCATACAATTTCTGAAGTCCGCCATAAGCAAAATTGAGAAAGAATATCTAATTCGGACATGTCAATA
>NC_069010.1:863706-864306 GCF_001194135.2 Octopus bimaculoides
TTACTTCGTTCTTCTTCTCTCCCATTTAATAGCTTTCTTCTATCCCTCTACCGCTAACATATTTTTTATAACATAGAAACGTAAAAACACTCACAACCACACATACGTGATCTGTGACAACACCATACACATAAACACATACACACATCAACATTATAGATATAAGATTTAGTTTCTGTGTGTTTCTTATCTAAACATGCGCACGCATTACTATTTTATAACTGTCTTCCGTTCTCCCTTCCTCTCTTCCCCTCTCTTCATTGCTACCGCTCTCTATTCCTTTCTCCCCCTCTCTCTTTTCATTTCTCCCTCTTCTCTCTCGCTCTCTCAAACGCATACACGCGCACGTACACACAAGCATTCACTACAAGATAACTCATGTTCGTCAATGTTTTGTAAATATACAAACTACGGAGGTTATGGACAACACATTGCAAATCAGTGAACTTCATTACGAATGTGGGTAATTTTTCAGATTAACACCCGCACGATTTTCAATAGGATGTTAGGGTTACGGTTTTTGGGTTAGGGTTAGGGTTTTAGGGTTAGGGTTACGATTAGGGTTAGTGTTACGGTTACGGTTTTAGGGTCAGGGTTAGG
>NC_069010.1:866896-870257 GCF_001194135.2 Octopus bimaculoides
CAGCGTGTCACCGATTCTGCCAGTTTGCCATCTTTATAAACAACAACAACAACAACCGGCTGGCATGGTTTGGATGGATTTGTTCCAAAACAACATCTCCCACATCGTCTCACTTCTTCATCGTTTGATAGACACAGCAGCAACAAAGAAAAACAAATTTCTTTTGTGGTCATGTTTGTGTTTACCAAAATTTTCTTTCACAGCCAGATAGGATGGCAGTCCATTAAGGATTACTCATGGAGCAATGAAATGAAGTGTTTTGCTTAAGAACACAACACATTGCCCAGTCCAGGAATTAAAACCATAACCTTTTGATCAAGAGTGCAATTCTTTAACCACTAAGCCACGTGCCTCCACAAAAAAGATTTAATGAATAAAATTGTATTTACATGGAAAGGAATTTACATAAGATTTGTAAAGAACACATAAGGACCTTATTTTGAGGTTGCTATAAATTATGGCTTACATATTTGTTTGCTCCTTTTGATATCATCCCAAATTCTCCAATAGCTGTGGGTGATGTTGATTTGAGGTGTCACATTCTTGAACGTTTTCCCAGATGTACTTTGTCAACCATAGTTACAATATCTGTCAAAAGATGTCTTTTCAACATGAATTTTTACAAAGATATCTAGTTGTAAATGTTTATTGCCAATTATATGGGTGTTCTATAAGAACAGACAATACTGCTATTTTAACCCCCAGGAGGACACCTCCTCAAGTTAGTTATTCAGTGTACTTTGCACTTGATATATATTGCATGGGGGGAGGGCGGAGAGACCTCTCTAGTATCCTAGCTTGGAGACCACTATATGATGAGATTTCAATCTTATTTTGATCATCCTTTGTGATGGATACTCGTTTGCTAGACATAGCGGTAGTTTACTCCAGCTTGCAATATATAGAAAAACAATGTCACACAGTCAATGGTTTTGCAACTAACAAATTAATTCATTAACAGTGATTTTCTTAACGAACTAGATATCTGGCTGGGTTAGCCTGAATTTGCCGATCTGTCTGAACACTGAAATTCCAAAGGAAAGAAACGCCAGCCTTCTGGGCAACACGTGGTTTGTGTTTCTACTGATTATCTTTGTGAGGGAAGTTGTATGAGAGGTATATTGATCAGTGTATATACTGAACTGTACTGCCATGCCTTTGCAAGTTCGGATCAGTTGTTCTCATCCAGAGATGTTGTGGTCGATTGTATCTGAATGTTCTCTGAAACACGACGGACTGCTTTCATGTTTTAGAACATTACACTGGAAATTCCTAACTGAAAGGCACTGATCCTTTTTGGAAATATGCTGCGCGTGAGAAGACCTGGTAAGCCAAGTGAGACCTAAATCTAAGGCCTCAGCCAGCCCACGTATGCGTACTTTCCTTCATTGGACACTAAACTTCGCTTGCGAAGGCCTGTTGAAGCAAGTAAAATCGAAATCGAATTAAATTCGACGACTGGCACCCATGGCAACGTCGTCTCCTTCATTGGAAATGAAACTCGGCTTGCACATGTAAAGACATTCAAGCGACATCGTTGCCAGTGCCGCCAAACTGGCCGCTGTGCCGGTGGCACATAAAAGCACCCACTACACTCTCGGAGCTGTTGGCGTTAGGAAGGGCATCCAGCTGTAGAAACTCTGCCAAATCAGATTGGAGCCTGATGTAGCCATCTGGTTTCACCAGTCCTCAGTCAAATCGTCCAACCCATGCTAGCATGGAAAGCGGACGTTAAACGATGATGATGATGATGATGATGATGATACCCACTCAGTTTCCAAGTCGGTGGTTAAGAATTTGGTCTACAACAGGATTAATAACTCTAGTCAGATATTTGCTATATAGTAGCTTTTGCTCCCCACTTTTCTTTTAGTATATTGGCAGCTGGTTTGTTTGGTTGTACTTTTTTTTATTTGTTATGCCATTTCATTTGCAGACACATTTTCTTCAGGTACTGCTTCCTCTAGTATCTAGTTGCATTTCCCTAAGGTATATTATAACCTTTTCCCATCACTGAGTGCAACTTTTTGGTATTTTCATGATTGAGAACCACATTTCATGTAGACACGGTTGCAATTTTTGATGAAAGTTGGGATTGCATTAACAACCCCTACCACCACCTTTTTCCTGAAGATATATTCGATCTATGTCTGCTTTTAAGTGATGCGATGGGAGCTGAAAAGTCCTTTAAAAGAACTCAGAAGTTTGGGCCTTTCACGATATCCTTTTCAGCACCCTATCTGATATCAGATTTCAGATTTTTACATCAACTTTGTCGATATCAGCGATAGACAGTTAATAACATTGAAGCTGCATGTGATTACTTGTAAGACTAATGTGTTTATGATCTCGATTTTGCTTCTGGCATCCAACCTGTCTTCAGAGTATCTCTTACCCAATAACAGCATTCCTTTTTTACCTTTTTTCTCACTAGTGAGTGCTTAAATCTGTCTACTTCACAAACAACTACATATTTATAACTGCCTTCAGGTTCTACTCATAGAACAGTTTTTCATTACATCTTTGTCCCCTTTTCTTTTAAAACTCACAACAAACTAAAGGGCTCTTTGGTGGGCTGTTCTATTTCCGGTTCCTTTGACACCTTGTTTGGAAGTATATTTCTATAAAAATTCTAGAAGCTGTAGCAACAGAATTCAGGAAAAGTAATCAGTTTTTATCGATGGATCTCAAAGTAGATAAAACCAATAATTAGTACCGTGTAAATATTTGCTTAAAGAACCTTTGGATAAAAAATAGTAGATTCAGTTGGCCAATAGTAAGGATACAATGTTTACAAACTGCTATTTACTATTCTGTGAACTTTTTCAAACATCTCTTTCTATCACTTCTATGATTTTCAGAAATAACTGATTTGATCTTTTTTTTTAGATTGAATATTCATTAATACAATTTGACCATGAAAAACAAGTTGTCCAGTTACTGTTGAATTCCATGTCTTTACTTGAATCTCCTGAAGTAAAGGGGTTAGAATCAAGGTGAGTATAATTATGTGCACTAAATTTTCAATAATCCTTTAATCCTTGATGATGATGAAAGTTATTATAAACAATAATTTGGAAAGAGAGAGAGAGAGAGAGAGTGAGAGAGAGAGAGAGTGAGAGAGAGAGAGTGAAAGAGAGAGAGAGAGTGAGAGAGAGAGAGAGAAGGCAGAAAATAGAGAAATGTGGTTCACATCACTGGAACCTGTTTCTCGTTTCTGTCTCAACTCATTGATTATAACGTTTAGAGGGATTTAAACAATGAATGTCATCTTAGTGGTTGATTTAGTCACAGAGTTATATCTATACTATAAAAGGCAAATCTACTCTGGGTGTGTGTATGTTTAAAATTCATACATTTA
>NC_069010.1:871926-873826 GCF_001194135.2 Octopus bimaculoides
AAACCGGTTTAAAAAGACAGCAACAGACTGCAGCAATTCACCACATTCCAGAAGTTACTTTGAACATAATGCAAAACGGTGCATCATCATCTACTGCCCAATCTGATAGAATTCTGGCAGAACTGTGTAGCGATAGATCGCCAGCAATTGCTTCATCACAAATTGCCGTCCTAGCAGCTCCTGCGAAAAGGAATTACCTTGCTATGTATAATCAAGGCAGCGGAAAAAGTTGTTTTGCACAAGCATTTGTATAGCCAATTAGACGGATGAAATTTACGTACACTTAATAACGTTACACAAAACAGCCTTCAGACTTTCCCTATTAATTTCGTCTTTTGAATTATGAACATATTTACACCATAAGGGTTTTTTTTCATTGTAAGGCTTTCTTTTTTAGTTGATTTTCACCTAGCAAGACTTATCGTAGATGGCGTAATAAGTCACACCTGGACAACGTCGGGTTATACTGCTAGTATACTATAATAAGCGTTACATTGTGAGTTCAAATCTCTCCAAGGTCAACTTTTGTCCCCCTTCGATCAATAGAATATATATCTAGTCAATTCCTGGAATCAACAATATCAACTAATCCACTCCCTCAGAATTGCTGGTCTTGTGCCTCAATGAAAAGCCTTTGTTTTTTACGCAACTGTTTCCATAATTTATCAAAACAAAAGCATGGGTTGAACAATTACACCATTTTCAATGTAATCTCTGGTTTTGATACTTTTCTTCCAGATATATAGACACTTGAGTAACATTCGTATTTTAAGGGACCAGCTTTGTTACATTCTGTGATGGGCTGAATCTCCTTGAGAACTTCATTAAGAATATGTTAATTTGCATGTTAATTTCATGAGCTGGCTGTTTCATTGATTGGATCAACTTGAAACCTCATTGCCATAACTGACAGAATGCTGTGTGTGTGTGTGTGTGTGTGTGTGTGTGATTGATTAAGAAACACAGCAAGAATGAAATTATCAGATATTTTATAATCAATTTTTATTATCTATACTAACAGAAAGACACCCCTCCAGGCGGTTTACTGCTATCTCCTTGATAATATTTTCACATTTGATTCTCGATTGTAATAATTTTTATATTTTACGTCTAATTATTTCTTTGTATAATAGTGATCACTTGCTTAGTAAATACTGCTTTCATTATTTTAGCATAGTCATAATCTCTTTTTTTAAACAAACATCATGGTAGTCTAACAACAGAGGGAGAAGCAGTTTATCAAGTTTTACTTTCCCCTCAAAGCAACATAGAGGTTTCAATTCAGCAGTCAATCTGTAAGCTTTGCAGTGTGTATGTGTGAGTGAGAGACAGAGAGAGAGACGGGGAGTGAGAGAACATTGCAAACAGTGAATGAAATAAACATGAAATGAAAAAATTGTATAAATAAAAGGGCATTACTACAGATGTATACGCCCCCAACTTTGTTGCCTCATAACATACAGAAAAATAGATACTTTTTAACAAAATTTTCTGCAAATACCACTCAGATGTTGTGGCTTCAGAGTATATAGCGATGGGTGTCTTTTAATGACAATTTATACAAATCCCTTTCAAACAGCATAGATTACGATTATAAAGAAATTTGCAAGTATATCTACAGACAACTTTTCGGTGGGTTCAAAAATTATATACCCCGCTACTCCTAATTTTCCATGATAGGTCAGGGCCTGAAATCCTCAAAAGGGACATACTGCATATCGTTTAGTCGAATTAGACCATCATTTACTCCAAACATGTTTTGTTATCAATGCTGCACTTTCCTGTATCACCAGTTTCAACATAACTGATATATAAATACAAACTATACCATTTTAATCCTGAGCAACGCTGAGTATCTCTGCTAGTAATCATATAAAATTGCAATTTAAACACCTTCTTT
>NC_069010.1:875506-881862 GCF_001194135.2 Octopus bimaculoides
TTTCCAAAGGTCTCGGTCAGAAGTCATTGCTTCAGTGAAGCCTAAATTTCGAAGGTCGTACCTCACCACCTCATCCCAGGTCTTCCTGGGCCTGCCTCTTCCACGGGTTCCCTCAACTGTTAGGGTGTGGCACTTTTTCACACAGCTATCCTCATCCATTCTCGCCACATGTCCATACCAGCGCAATCGTCTCTCTTGCACACCACAACTGATGCTTCTTATGTTCAGCTTTTCTCTCAAGATACTTACACTCTGTCGGGTATGCACACTGACATTACTCATCTATCGGAGCATACTGGCTTCATTCCTTGTGAGCTTATGTATGTCCTCAGCAGTCAAGGCCCATGTTTCACTGCCATGTAGCATGGCTATTCATACACATGCATCATACAGTCTGCCGTTTACTCTGAGTGAGAGTCCCTTTGTCGCCAGCAGAGGTAAGAGCTCTCTAAACTTTGCCCAGGCTATTCTTATTCTAGCAGCTACACTTTCAGCGCACCCACCCCCACTACTAACTTGGTCACCCAGATAGCGGAAGCTATCAACTACCTCTAGTTTTTCTCCCTGGAATGAGACAGAAGTTGTTTTCTGCATATTTTCAGTGTTTATTGCACCTGAACATTTGCCATTGGTTCCTAAGAGACAAATCACTTTCTCTGTATTTCTGGTGATGACATATTTATGTGTGTGTATGTGTCCTTGTCTCAACATCATGTGATGGTTGTAAACAAGCATCATTGTCATACAAGCGACACTTTCCATTTTAAGTCTTCCATGAAAGGCATGTTTGGCTATGGGTGAGTATTATCCTGCTTCGAAACAGGTGAGGGCTGGTGACAGGATGGCCATCTAGCTGTTAAAAATTTGCTTCAGAAAATTGTTATGAATCCCTGGGTGATAACCGGAAGGCATGGAGGTATGTGTGTGACACTGGAGTAGAGTGCTTTCAATCTGGACATGGGAGACTGCATAAAGAGAGGAGATATCGCCATCAACCCACTGCAGTTATTGTTCAGGGTCAATTTCAGGGCCCTCAGTGCCACAGGATCCGTCTATCTTATATTGGTTTTGTCAGCCACATCTGCTTCCATGAAAAACAATGTGTTGGAGGCAGAAGAGGATGACATATGTATGGTCATGTGATATTGGCCTCAAGAGAGCCACCACAAGACTACAAAATCATCACAGATCATCAAAGATCAAAGGTTAAAACTAGCAGATCACATACTCTGGCTACCAAACCAATGCCATTCTGAAACCGCTTTTAAATGGACATCACAAGATAGAAAAAGAAAAAGATGAAGCAAAACAACCGCACTAAACTGGCAGTTATGATGAGGAGTATTCCAGTTGATCCGATCAACAGAACAGCCTGTTTGTGAAATCACCATGCAAATAGCTGAACTACTCCACAGACATGTGTACCCTTAATATAGTTCTCAGAGAAATTCAGCATGACACAAAATGTGACATTGCTGTTCCTTTGAAGTACAGGTACAACTCATTTTTGCCAGCTGAGTGGACTGGAGCAATGCAAGATAAAGTGCCTTGCTCAAGGACACAACGAACACACACACCCTTACAATCGTGAGCCGAATACCCTAACCACTAAGCCATTTGCCTTCACAAAACCAACAACACTAGATTAAGTTAAATTCTATTTATCATTTGTTTTTGTTGTTGTTACTCTTTAAGTACAATATGTATGAAATCTGTTTTGTTCAGTTGCATGACTCATCAAGAATCCATCTTGTTAATATTTTAGACGTAAAGCAATTAAACAACTTCTCAGCCCAAACCAAACTCTAGTTAGTGTGCCGTATTTTCCAAGGTAAGTGAAATCTTGAAGCTAATATTTATGCACGATTTTTTACGTAAATACAAGGGTGTGCTGAAAAGTTCCTGGCTTTGGGTAACAGAAAATAGAGGAGGATCAATTAATTATGATTTTATTCAACATATTCTCCTCTCAGATTCACATGCTTATTGCAGCAGCCCTTCAGTTTTTCTAAGCCCTTTAAAAGAACTCGGAAGGTTGGGTCTCCAGCCAGGCCTTTCACGATACCCGTAAAGCCAGAAACGTTTCAGTAGCCCCTTGTATTTACGTATAAGTTTGTTTCTGAGTAAATACAGCTTTATATTTTTATGTGAAAATACATGTATTTTTATTAAACCTTTTTGTGAATGAATATACAGGGGTTGGACAAAATAATGGAAACACCGAGCATCATAGCATCAAAATTTTGAAATATCTATAAAACTGTCAAAAGTTTATTTATTTTTGTTTTTTTGATTTATTATTAGTGTTGCTTAATATGTTTTGCTAAAATTGCTATTTCTTTTCAGATATCCTCAGAAAAAGGTAATTAAAATTCATTAAAATGACAGTTCTATTGGACTTTCAAGGAGGTCAAATTGGCAGGCGCTAGTGTAACGAAAACAGCCGAAATGTTTGGTGTATCAAGAAGTACTGTCTCGAAAGTAATGACAGCCTTTAAGAAAGCGGGAAAAACCTCCTCGTCAAAACAAAACTCCGGAAGAAAACCAACACTTTCAGATAGGGACCATCGGACTCTTACGAAAATTGTTAGGAAGGATCGCAAAAGTACAGCTCCCAAAATTACTGCAGAGCTTAATGACCACCTTGAGAACCCAGTTTCCACAAAAACTGTTCGCTGGGAGCTGCAATCAGAAAATCACTACTTTCAAAAACAAACGTTGCAAAGCGTTTAGAGTAGAGTAAAAACGTACAGAATTGGTCCCTAGAGAAGTAGAAGAATGTTATTTTCTCGGACGAGTTATCCTTTACCTTATTTCCGACAACCGGCCGAGTATATGTGTGGAGACAGCCAAAAGAAGCATTTGACCCAGACTACATTCTTCCAACTGTTAAACATGGAGGAGGATCTGTTATGATCTGGGGGCTATACCTGGGAAATCCGCTGGCCCAATGGTTTCCCTTCTTGGTAGAATTAATAGTCAAGACTATTTAAGCATTTTATCTGATCAGATTCATCCTATGGCTGCAGAACTGTTTCTGGATGGAAACACAATCTTTCAGGATGATAATGTACCAATTCACACCGCTAACACTGTTACTGAATGGCACGAGGAACATTCTAGTGAAGTTGAACATCTTATCTGGCCACCACAGTCTCCGGATTACAATATTATTGAACATTTATGGTGCATTGTAGAAAAACAAGGAGTCGATATCCTCCACCATCATCACTACAAGAACTGGAGACTGTTTTGGCTGAAGAATGGACAAAAATTCTATTGGGAACAATTCAAACTTTGTTCGAGTCCATACCTCATAGAATTCAAGCTGTAATTACTGCTAAAGGCGGTCCTACCCCATATTAAAATAAATTTGTTTGAAATTTTAAGGTGTTGCCATTATTTTGTCTAATCTCTGTATATGTCTGTTTATATAAATCTTTTACTTGTTTCAGTCATTAGACTGTGGCCATGTCGAAGTGGTCACGATGCAACATGAGATGAAGTGTTTTGCTCAAGAACACAACACACCACCCGGTCTGGGAATTGAAACCACGATCTTGTGATCATGAATGCAACTTCCTAACCACTAGGCCATGTGCCCTCACAATACAAATAATAATAATGATAATAATGTTTCAAATTTTGCCACAAGGGC
The DNA here is from genome assembly GCF_001194135.2 of Octopus bimaculoides. NCBI lineage: Eukaryota > Metazoa > Mollusca > Cephalopoda > Octopoda > Octopodidae > Octopus > Octopus bimaculoides. The sequence goes on from NC_069010.1 coordinate 879,165, forward strand.
AGCAATTTGGGGGAAGGGGATAAGTCGATTACAGTGTTCAACTGGTACTTATTTTATCGCCCCCGAAAGGATGAAAGACAAAATTGACCTCAACGGAATTTGAACTCAGAACGTATTGATGGGCAAAATACCACTAAGAATTTCGTCCAGGGCGCTAACGATTCTGCGTGCTCACTGCCTACAGCAACAGCAACTACAACAACTACAACTACAACTACTCAAAATAATAATGATAATAACAATAATAATAAAAATAGCTTCAGGCTAAATAACAACATGGATGTACACTAAGAAGCTCTCCTCACAAAACAAACTTAATCCAACAACATCGGTGTGATGGAAGGAAAAATGTCGCAATACAACAGTGGGAAAAGTTCTGTTAAAGCAAAGGAACTAAACAAATCAGAAAGACTTTTGTTATATGAGGTGTAGTTTCTTTCTTAAATGCATGGTGTCTCGATGCAGGATTAACTACTTTGAGCAGGATTGACTACTTAACCTGAAGAAAATTCTAACTGGACCCTACCTTCAAGGTCATGCACTGTTTATCTTGGTATGAAATCACTGTGTCACGCATGTATGGCTCTGATGCATGTGCCTGGTGTACCCTTATCAGACGGGTTATCGTGATGGGTATACTGGGCTTCGTATATTTGTACCCCAGTGTCACTTTGATGGCATGTATTGCTTTCTCACTCAATAAAAATAATAATGATAATTAAAGAAAAATTTTCTTTTTCAGATTGGGCTGTCCTAATTTCACTTTCCCCTCTTACAAAGCAAACAAGCATCCAGTCGAACTTCACCAATCAGTTTTCATAGGAGATGCAGCACTGTGCTCCCAGACTCCGTACTATATGTAAGTCGTAAAACATTTTTTACATCCTCCTGTGTTATTCCTATGTTGCTTGATAATCCAAATCTTCAAGAGGCTGACTTTGTCATCTTTTGAGGGTCGATTAAATAAAGTACCAGTCAATTTTAGGGGTTCGATATAATCCATTATACTTTATTACCCACTTAAAATGTGTGACCTTGTACCTCTGTAAGATATTGATTGTTGCACTATGTCCTTTTATGTTCCGAGTTCAGATTTCATTGGGACCAACTTTGTCATCTTTTTGAGGTCAATATAATAAAGTACCAGTCAAGTACTGGGATCAATATTACAAAAAGCCAATCACTTATTAGTGTTGTTATAATAAAGTACCAATCAATTTGACCCCAAAGCATTGTAGATGTGAATGAACTTATAATAAATGACAATGATTAACTTTGCTGCCGATCCCTCTGTGGCTGATGAAATAAAAATACCAGTAATGTATTGGGCTCAAATGCACTAACAACAACAACAACAACAACAACACTGTAAAATATTTATTGGTTTATGAATTGAAATCCTCATAACCTTATAATCGTAAGCTGAATGCCCTAACCACTAAATCATGCACCTTCACATATGATACATATATAATACAAAGCCACATCGAAAACATAAATCCAAAACTGGTAGAAAAATGGAAGAAGAGGATCGAGGAAAGAAAAAGGAAGAAAAGCAAAAAAGAAAAAAGGAAAAAAAAAAACCCACATCAATTCAATACCAAATGCCTCAATTGGTGAAACACTACAAAGTTCAACGGAACCTATTAAAACAAGCTGACACGCTCACAGCATTACAACAGGTGATGGTGAGGGTAGGACATTGGAAAAGTCAAGCACCCTCAGGCATCACCTGACACTACAGTGAGACAAGCTTCCAACGATGACAAGAACCCTCCAAACGTCTCAAGGGCCACAAGCTGGAAGCAATGTTTGACTAATACTTAAAGATGAAGATTTTGTATGACAGAATCAGGGTCCGTTTCAAATAGGGTTTGATATTCGAATGAGATTAAAAAGAAACAACTATCTTCATAATCCTTTCGACTAAAATAATCCATCCTATTGTAGGCACAAGGCCTGAGATCGTGGGAGAGGTGGGATGGGCTAATCAATTACATCAACCCCAGTACGTAACTGGAACTTATTACATTGATCCCAAAAGGATGAAAGGACAAAATGCCACTAAGCATTTCACCTGGCATGCTAACGATTCCCCCAGCTGACTTAAGACCAATTTTCATAATCGTTAATATTTCGATATATTCAATGTTTTATTTATTTTATTTATTTACTTTCGTTTTTCTTTCTTTTTGTCTTATCAAGAACCTCGTATAAAAATTTTGCTAAAAGAAGACAAGAAAGAATGGTAATCAATGTACCGCGTAAGTATACTAAGCATAAAATATCTTTTCTAATAAACAAAGTGGTAAGTAAAGACGGACCAACTGCTGCAAAGCATTTCGCCTGCTGTGCTGACGATTCTGGTCGCTTGCTGCCTTCAACTCAACTTTAATATTGGCTTCAAGACACAGGTGTGGCTGTGTGGTAGACAGCTTGTTTCCGACCACAAGATTCTGGGACCATATAAGACAAAAATTAGAACTAGGGCCAATCCTTTTGACTAAAAATACTTCCAGGTGCCCGGTATGGTTACTGTCTAACGACTGAAACAAGTAAAAGATAGAAGATAAAAGATATATCACATAGGTGCATGTGTGATTGTGTTGTAAGAAGCCTGCTTCCCAACTACATGGTTCTGGGTTCATTCCCACTGCGTGGCACCTTGGGCAAGCATCTTCTACTATAGCCTCGGGCT
>NC_069010.1:881962-882992 GCF_001194135.2 Octopus bimaculoides
AAGGCCATGTCCAAGGCACAGTGGTTGCGGAATCTGCAAAGTCGCAGCACGGTGGTGGCAGATAGCATTGTGGACGCTATATATATATACATATACATATACAGGTGAGCACATAAGTGTAAAACAAGGTAGACCAAATAGTACTCAAGTAACAAAGATAGAGCAATATGTGATACTTTTTGGGCTTTAATAAAAGTGTATCTATTCAGTTATTCTTTTACGTGTTTCAGTCATTTGACTGCAGCCTTGCTTCAAGGGATTTTTTTGTATTCGTATTGCTCTTGCCGTTCGTGAATATCTGGTACCGTTGCAGACCACCAGCTTCCTTTTCAATGCGTCCACGATGCTATCTGCCACCACCGTGCTGCAACTTTGCAGATTCTGCACCCACTGTGCCTTGGACATGGCCTTCCTCTAGGTTGACTTGAATGAAGCGCTGTCAAGGGCCTTGTCGGTATCCACGCTGGCTACCTGGCTGAAGGTATGGGCTACACACTTCAAGTGCACTGGCAGGTTTAAGGCCAGGCTTCTGGACTCATCAAGGATGGCATCAATAGAGACGTACTCAACTTTGACCACATCCCCAGCCTCAGGATCCGCATCCAGGTCCACATTCTTGATGCCCTCCACATCTGGATCGGCTTCAACCTCAGAAATATCTGGCAAGAGTTCAACTTCTGCACCAAACTGCATAAATTCCTTAACAAAGTTGTTGCCATTGTCTGTCATGGTCCTGGTCACCTTGTCTTGCAGATAGAACTTGTAATGGGTGTCTGCCATGGCCTGGGTGAGAACATCAAAGGTGTGATATCCTCTGAGCTGAGAGCATGCCAGGACAGCGTGTCGTTTCATGCAAGTCTTGGGGTCCAGCCAGTGTGCTCTCATCCCCACGTAGGACCTGTTGTGGGCCGACCAACAGTCTACGGTGGTTGCCACCTAGGGGACATCCTTGAGCAGTCTGTAACTAAAAAAATATTAAATTGTAAAGAGACATAAATTGTAAAGTTAAAAGCTTAAAATTATATATATA
>NC_069010.1:883067-886267 GCF_001194135.2 Octopus bimaculoides
ATATATATATAATAATGTATAGCCAAGATGGCTAGCAGCAATTTAAAACTAACACGGAAATAATTCACCATCACTAAGAGTGACAAGGGCGCAGTGAACACCAGCATTGCTAGAAATAGGAGTCGTGTACTCCTTAGCCACCAAAGCATATAGTCTCTTTGTATTGACAGGGGAGAAAACCGTCCCCACTCTGAGTGAGATGCATTAGATTAGCATGGTAATTTCCTATAGGAAATTAATACTTATCAGTAATGCTCACTCCGTCACCGATGGTAGAGGTCAACTCACCCTGTCAATATTATGGAGAATGCCATTGGAATCAGTGAGTGATTTCACAAGATGGCAATGTGAAAATCATAAAATAATTAAGGTGGCTAGTAGCAATGTAAAGCCAACAAGGAAATAATTAACCGTTGCTATATATAAACTGACACAAAGTATGATGAAGGCCTACTAAAGAACATAAAACAAAAGTAGCCTCTCATTTGCATCTCCATGCAAGCTGCAATGGCTTTAGTGATCACGTGGTTTGTACAATTTTTCACGGGAAGGAAGGAAGCAGGATATTTGATCGCAGTATCTTATGACCATATTTTGCTTATAGAAATCACACAGTCTGTAGTTGAACATTTGTGACTAGGCTGTTCTAAATTCATGGAAATATTGCTTATAATTTAAAGCCTTCTTACCAAACTTTTGAAAGTAGCGACACAAACGCATCGGAGGCGATGAATAACCGAGATGTGCGATGGAATGAGGGTCAGAATTTGATAGTTTCAAAACTTAAGGTTCATTTATTCGTTATTTCATTAAAGTTTGCTGTTTTGGATGTATACACCTAATCATGAGTAGAATATATATTAATATATATACTGTACATTATATATTATGACATATTTCAATTAACTATTATACATTTTATTACTTTAATTAAAAAAAATATTATTTAATAGATAATTAAATAACTAAATTGAATTAAGAAAATAAGAAGTATGCCATAATAATAATTTAAATAATCTTGTATAATTTTAATTTATAAATGCCTTGTAAAATGCTCCTCCAGCTGTTTATGTCCAGCCAAGATCATCCTGTGCAGGGTGTGGTAGGACATTGATGTCTTGTTGGGGTTCAGCGTCTTGATCAAGCCAACAAAGGTGGGGAACTCCACTACATGCAGTGGTAGCATGTTGTCGACAAACAGGTCTACAATCTTTCTGTCCAACATAGATTGATGGACACCAATGTCAGCAGTTTGGTCAAAGCCTTGCCAATGCTAGGCGGGCATGCTTTCTTTGCACATGGCTGCAACGGCTGGTTACTGGCACTGCTACCAGAAGATTGTCTGTGTTTCCCACGGGAAGAGCTGGATCCTCTCCTCAAAGTGGATGGCATGTGCTAGGTGTTTCCTCTTGACATGCAACTGCAAGTTGTAGAGGCTTGCCACGTGTCCTTTCATGCTGGTCTACTTGGACTCGCACATGACGCACCGCGAGTACAAGATTTTGTCATCTCTTTTATTCCTTTAAGTAAGGACAAAGTAGTCCTCCATGTGGGGTCACGGGTTCTGAGAACTCTGGTTCTCAACCTGAGTAACCTCTGCCTCACCTACAGCTGTTGCAGACTCATCAACAGGCTCTTCATCCTCAGGCTGAACAAAAATGTCTTATATACATGCATGTATATATACATATATATATATATTCATAAATATATATGCATATATATACATATATATATATATATATATATATATATATATATATATATATATATATATATATATATATATATATATATATATATATATATATATATATATATATATATATCATTATCTTAGTTTAATGTCCGCTTTCCATGCTAGTATGGGTTGGACGATTTGACTGAGGACTGGTGAACCAGATGGCTACACCAGACTCCAATCTGATCTGGCAGAGTTTCTACAGCTGGATGCCCTTCCTAATGCCAACCACTCCAAGAGTGTAGTGGGTGCCTTTACGTGCCACCAGCACGAGGGCCAGTTTGGCGGTACTCGCAATGGCCACGCTCAAATGGTGCTTTTACGTGCCACCTTAACAGGAGTCAGTCCAGCGGCATTGGCAATGACCTCGCTTGAATGTTTTGTTCACATTCCACTGGCACAAGTGCCAATAAGGCGATGCTGGTAACGATCACATTCAAATGGTGCTTTTTACGTGCATAAGGATCGTCGGATTTACCTGCTATACATGAAGATTTATCTGGGATTTGTATTCTACATATATTCGCTGTTATCTACTTGTTGGAAATTTAAACTTATTCCTTTTTACTGAGTGTTTACTTGATATCTGCCAGGATTTTTTAATCCCATTTTATCTTATTTATACATATTCTCGGAGTTGATGGACATAGAGCGGTACGTTAGCCGACTCAAAAAATCTCTAGTGAGACTTTTTACTGATGTACATGAAGAGACCCAGAACGGGTTGAAACATGTGTTGTACCCAATAAATTCTATTATACATTCCATCTCCTATTATATCAATACTGTTACCCCAACCACCACTATGAAGTTCCTGCAGTAAATCTACGGATAACAACAGGGAGTCGAAACTGTGCTGGTGCTTTACTCATCTTCCGTTTATACATTGTTTACAATTTCTCCATTATACATATGTGTATATATATATATATATATATAGTTTATTTGTAGATCATCAATGCTTATATGATTTGGCTGAGTGTACTCTGTTGAGCTTCTTAATATAAAAGCAGTTGTAGACATATGTCATGTGATTAGGACGTCATTCAAATATTTTGTGATATAAATTGGAATTTTTTTATAAGTTGGAATTACTTATTGACTTCTGACGTCATAACCTTGTCAATGACTGTTTTAAGAAAAGCCTAACTTATGTTGAACTAATGAAGACTTATTCTGGTCGTGAACTTTGATATATTCCATCCCTTACAAATGCTAGTCTTCATTATATGTCAAAAAAAAAGATAAAACTCACATTTTCAATCATTGTCCATGAAAAGGATGGTAATCCGTTTCCATGCTTGATGAGTAGCTGTGTGGTAAGTAGCTTGCTTACCAACCACATGGTTCCGGGTTCATTCCCACTGCATGGCACCTTGGGCAAGTGTCTTCTACTAGAGCCTCAGGCCGACCAAAGCTTTGTGCGTGGATTTGGTAGATGGAAACTGAAAGAAGCCCA
>NC_069010.1:887158-894773 GCF_001194135.2 Octopus bimaculoides
ATATATATATATATATATATATATATATATACATATATATATGCATGTATGTATGTATGTGTGTGTATGTTTGTGTCTGTGTTTGTCCCCCCAACATTGCTTGACAACCGATGCTGGTGTGTTTACGTCCCCGTAACTTAGAGGTCTGGCGAAAGAGACCGATAGAATAAGTACTAGGTTTCCAAAGAATAAATCCTGGGGTCGATTTGCTTGACCAAAGGCGGTGCTCCAGCATGGCTGCAGTCAAATGATTGAAACAAGTAGAAAAAGAAAAAAAAAGATAATACGAGGTTTTAAATATTGTTTTGTAGTAGAGAATGAAGTAAAGGATACACAGATAAGGGAAGGTAACTTATGTAGAAACTTGTAATTTCCTGTGGATTATCCTTTCTTTGTTTGTAAGTATTTGTCAAAACACCTGAGTGTTTTTCATCCAGTACTGTTCAATTGTATTTGGTTTTTACTGATTATGAAGCAATTTCAGCCTGATTTTTACTGATTAATAACCTAATTTGAGCCTAGTTTTCATGATTATAAAATTCTTGTTTCAGTTTATAAAGACAAAAATACCGTGATGCCATACGGAGAGGATTTGTCTGAGTATGAAGACAACGAAGAGATGATGAAAGCATTGAAACCAGGCCACATTTACATGGATACTAAATTATTTGGAGTTTGTTGCTGTGTTATACAAGTTACATTTCAAGCTGCTGGTGTGAAAGAAGCTGCTTATCTCTTTGACAATTTTGTGCCTCTTACTCCAATTATGGTAAGCATTGCTTCATTTATTCGTTTGTTAATATAGAGAGGTGGGCAAAAGTAGGTATGCAGTTGATTAATATGAGTGGAATGTTCTCTTCATATATCAATTTCTTTTTTAGAATGAGCAATGTCGACTAAGGGATCTTCAGAAGATACCTAGTTTATTGCAAGTTCTCTTTTTCTTTCTGGGAATGTTGAGTGAATGTTTGAACCACAAGCATTTAATTTGTTACGTATTCTGTAAACTACTGATCTTGACAGAGCTGGTCTTTGAGATACTTCAGTCCATTTCTGTCCAACCATTTCTGCATTCTCCATTTTCCACTACCACTTGATGACCCTCTTTCATTCAATGTTAGTCAAATTTCCAGCCATAAAGTAAATATCTGAAATTTGGAATAATTATTTTTATTACAGAAAGAATTAGTTAAAAAGAACATAGAATAAAAAAACTCTTATCCTAAAAAGGAAATTGAGATACGTAAAGAACATTTAAGTTATATTAAACATCTGTATACCTACTTTAATGGAGGCATGTGGGTTAATGGTTAGGGTGTTGGACTCATGATTGTAAGATTGTGGTTTCGTTTCCTGGACCAGGCGGTGCATTGTATTCTTGAGCAAAACACTTCATTTCACTTTACTGCAGTCCACTCAGCTGGCAAAAATAAGCAACGCTGCAATGGACTGATGTCCCGTCCAGATGGGGAATATTTATGTCATGGAAACCGTGAAACCAGCCCTAGGAGTCTATAAGACTCGGAAAGGAACTTTACTTATTCCTACTTTTACCCACCTCTGTATTACCAATGGATCTTAGACTTTCAACATAAACTACATTGTTAGCAGATATTATACAATCAACACACAAACCAGTTTTAACATCTGGTAAACAGTAAAGACCCTCATCGGTTATGAATGAGCATGGGATGGCACCTAGAAAGTTACCCTCTGACGCACAAGTCTGGGTCAAGTTATTTATGGAAGACTAGCAGTCACCTCTGCACACCAGCCTCCTCTCTCTACATCACTAATGTTATCCAAAGGAAAGGCAAAGGCTTGGCACCAGTGACGTCACAACTCACTTCTACTGCTTAGAGAATTGAAGCAATGTGAAATAAAGTGTCTTGCTCAAGAACACAACACACAGCCCAGTCTGGGAATCAAATTCATGATTGTGAACCCGACGCACTGACCACACAGTGACAATATGTATTACATTGGTCAAGGTAGCAAGCTGGCAGAATCGTTAGCATATCGGGCAAAATGCTTAGCAGCATTTCGTCTGTTCGTTCATCCTTACGTATTGAGCACTAATTCTGTTGAGGTCGATTTGCCTATCATCATTTTGGGGTTTATAAAATAAGTACCAGTTAAAAACTTGGGTTGGTGTAATCAACTTATTCGCCCCCCCCCCATTCAAACCTGCTGGCATTGTACCAATATTTGAAAGCAATATATATTACATTGGTAATGTTTAAAGTCAATATAGAATCCATTGTCAATAAACTGGTACTCTGTTTGTTATGGAAGACAATGAGGGTTCCAGCTGGTCTGAAAAAGGAATGCCCTGCTTGTGAAATTAACTTGCAAGTTGCTGAGGATTCCACAGACATGCGTACCCTGAATATAGCTTTCAGAGAGATTCTAAGTAAATCAGAATACAAGAAGGCTAGTCCTTTGAAATACAGGCACTACTCACTTTTGCCAGCCTAGTGGACTGGAGTAACATGAAATAAAGTGTCTTACTCAAGAACGCAGCATGCTGCTGGGAATTGAACTCACAACCTTACAATCATGAGCCAAATAGCCTCACCACTAAGCCACAGGCCTTCACACATTGTCAATATAAACTAAGCATTATTCTATTGGGTTGTCCGGAAAGTTTGTGCCGATTTATAGTAGCTTACCTTTCGACTTATTTTAGATCATGGTTGAGTCCATAAAATAGGATTTGACTACACCTGCATTTAGAGCACAGTTTAAGCTATCTTTTCGTGGAAGAGGGTTTATGTTCCTATAATCTGTGTTAATTCTGTAACCCTTTAAAATGGAAGATAAGAAAGTTCATTTTCGGCACTTGATGCTTTTCTTTTTCCGTAAAGGGAAAAATGCCTCACAAGCAACCAAAGAAATATGCGCAATTTGCGGTGATGTTTCTTTATCCGAAAGAACAATACAGAAGTGGTTAACATGTATTAAGCTATCCATATAGACTATACTGTCACTATAAGCTACACTATCAATACACACACAGAAGTGTGTGTGTATATGTATCTATGTATGTATATATCTCTACGAGGGTATTTTGTTTTTGTGTTTGTCCTGATCATTACTTGACAACCAGTGTTGGTTTGCTTACATCCCTGTTACTTATCGAGGAATTTTATATACTGGATTTTAAAAAATATGCGTGAGAAGACCCGGCAAGCCAAGTAAGATCGTTGCCAGTGCCCCTGGACTGGTTCTTGTGCGGGTGGCACATGAGATGCACCATTTTGAGCGTGGCCGTTGCCAGTACCGCCTGACTGGCTCCTGTAGGATTTTCGAGCGAGATCGTTGCCAGTGCCCCTGGACTGGCTTGTGCGGGTGGCACATAAAAGACACCATTTCGAGCGTGGCCGTTTTCGTGCGGGTGACACGTAAAAGCACCCACTACACTCTCTGAGTGGTTGGCGTTAGGAAGGGCATCCAGCTGTAGAAACTCTGCCAAATCAGACTGGAGCCTGGTGTTGCCATCCGGTTTCACCAGTCCTCAGTCAAATCGTCCAACCCATGCTAGCATGGAAAGCGGACGTTAAACGATGATGATGATGATGATGATGTACTGGGGTCAATTAAAACGACCTTCAAAGCAGTCCTGCAGCATGGCTGCAGTCCAGTGACTGAAACAAGTTTTTAAAAAATATTAAATGTTAATTTAATCTAAATCTTTGTGTGTAAAAGGTAAGGATCAAGGAAGGAGTTTTATCTTATTACATATTAATCTTTTTTTTTTTTTGCAGGCGGCACTGACAGCTGGATCACCTATTTATCGAGGACTTTTATCTGAATTTGATTCTGCTTGGAGACCCTTGTCTTGGTCTTGTGATGATCGTACCAGACAAGAACGTGGATTAGAAGTGAGTTCCACTATATTTATCTCACCCTGTAAAAGAATTTCTGAAGGAAATGCTCAAAAATTCCTCCCTAATTTCAATGTAAAAATCATTCTTAAAGTTAATATTTTAAAACATTTAAACAATGGAGATGAAAAGCTAGGTAAAAATATGTCAGGTGATGCCAATAAAGACAAAAATAAGATATTGTGTCACCCTACACAAGTTGTTTAATACCTCTATTATATTCCAGGAGAAATTCCCTTCATCAAATGTAAAATAGAGCAAACCAGAATGGCCTGTCAATTAAAGCAGTTTTTCTCTGAACTCTTGGATTATTTTCTATCTTATATTTGATAAGGAGAATCTTTCTCACAATATATTAGATGTGTTAAACAAACGATTCAAGATGGTATAATATCTCGCTTTTGTCTTTATTGTAAAAGTAAAGTTCCTTCCCGAGTCATAGATTCACAAGGCCAGCTTCTGATTTCCATAGCATAAATATTCCCCACCTGAATGGGATGCCAGACCATCACAGAATTACTCATTTTTGCCAGTTGAGTGGATTGGAGAAATGCGAAATGAAGTGTTTCTTCCGCCTGATGAGTAGCTAGTTGAATACCCCTGGTTAAGTAATTATTACATCAGAGGATCTGCTAGCTAGGAAGCATATGCAGCCTGAATTTTACTTGCTCCACTCTCTCAATTTGGATATATATATATATATATATATATATATATATATATATAGGGACCTCCTAAACGAAACATTTGATGATGATAAAAGAGGAGTTACAGACTTGCAATATAGAAGATAACTGGGAGTTCCTATGAGACAACTTACTGAGGGCCACACACAAAATTTGTGGGTGGTGCAAAGTCCCAATCAGATCTGGGGTGACATGGTGGTGGAACAATGCAGTTGACAGGGCCATTAGAGCAAAGAAACAGGCTTTGCGGGACTGGAAGGGTCATAGCAGAAAGGAGCTATATTAAGCAGCCAGTGGGGAAGCCAGGAAGCAAGTATGATTAGCCAGAGGTGAAGCAAAAAGGAAAAAATATGCCAATGTTCTGCAGCATGAGGATCAGTTGCAAGACAGTGTGCCAGGGAAAATTGTGACGTTGTGGGAGAGAAGTGTGTTCGCGTTGATGATGGTTCACTTGCGGTTAGTGAGTCTGCAAAGAAAGAAGCTTGGAAGTACCATTACAAAAGGCTACTAAATGTAGAGAAATCACAGGAGAATGAGAGTCTGTCTGAGTCAAGAGAGGGACCAGCAATCCGAATAGACAGTAGCATGGTAGACAAAGTTATGAAGGCTATGAAGATGGGAAAAGCCTCTGGCCCATCTGGATCACCGTTGAGATGCTTAAAATATCTGGCAGTGTGGGTTTTGTTGACATTGTGAAAGCATTTGTCAGGGTTCCCTGATCTCGTATCTGGTGGGTAATGCAGAAGCTAGGGATAGACAAGTGGTTGGTGAGAGCTGTACAAGCCATGTACAGGGGGAAAAAAACCTCAGAAAATTCATAAATTTTACCACTGCAGAGTATAAATAACTGAAGAGACTTAGAGTGTTGGCATTTCATTTATTTTATGATTTCCAATTGTTTCAGCAACATGATTGTAAGCAATCAAATAACTTATCAATAGACATGGATGATATGGACAATTTAGTCATACATCCAATCAAGTAGGCAAGATTTTGCATTGGGTCCATTGGAAATGCAGTATGCAAATGTGCCATCCCAACACTAGATAATGCATAGCACAATGTCGGTGCTAAATTGTAAGAAGTCGAGAAAGAAGAATCATGTTAATTGTTTTTAAGGAAAGGTAAAAGGAAACAGAAAATACTTCTTCAGTTGCATTTGTCTGGCAATTCAATGATTGGAATATAAATTAGTCAATTTCCTGGTCGGTGATACAAACTTTATGTTCTGCTGAAGCAATCCACATCTGCACAGCAGGTCGGGTTTAATAAGCAAACACAAATAACTGCTTGTAAGATGTAACCCATAAATTCAGGAAAACCTAGACCATCTCATCTTTTTAGGGGGGGGGGGGAATGTATTGTCTCAAATATCTTTTCCTTATTTAAGATGGTAGAAATCCATTTTAGGAAGATTATTTTGCTATTTCAAGCAGATCTATTGATCTAATAAAGTTTCTGTCGTTAGTACATTGTACTGGTGTTGACCGGTGAAGTCTCAGATGTGAAACTTGGCATGCTAGAAATAACAGGCAAATTTCCATCAAAGCAAGACTTATTGTTCTATAGAAGGAAGGTATACAGCACATATGCTAGGACACAACAACCTCCTAAGCAGACCGAGTGTAGATATGAATAGCATATGGGAACTGGTATTAAGGAAGGATAGGAAAATATTAGATTTATAAATCCTAACAATTCACTCCATAATTGCCCACGGGCATATAGCGTAGTGGTTAAGAGTGCAGGCTACTAACCTCAAGATTCTGAGTTCGATTCCAGGCAGTGACCTGAATAATAATAATAATAATAATAATAATAATAAAAACATCGAAAAATACTTTAGGAATGAGACACCAGGTTTGAAATTTTCCCAAGATGCCTGATGAAGGTTGGAGGGTATATCAGCCGAAACGTTGTGTTAAGATGAGGACAAATATCCATCAAATGTAAATAAGGAAGGTATACATTCTATAATGTAGTCCTAGATAACTGTAATTAGCAATTATGTCATGCTGACATAATCGCTACATTACAGGATGACGTTCCAGCTTTAATGGTCACAACTGGACCATCTTTTGTCTTTGAATGTAACCTTTACTTATGAGGGTTGAGTTGGAGATAAACATCATCATTGTCATCATCATCATCATTATTACCATCATCATCATCGCTGTCATTGTAATTGTGGTTGTCATCAGTGCCCTCATCATTATCTTTGTCGTTGTCCTTCACATTCATATAATGAATTTTTTAATTGTTTTCTAATTTAATTGAAAACCCTTTATTATAGGTGGACTCAGGTGGGTTGGTATTAAACAAGTTTTATAAAAGAATAAATTTCATAAAATTAACTGGTTTTTTTTTTTACTATACTGCCTTCTCTTCCTTTTAGCCTTTGACAGAAGGCAAAGTTTTAGTGGACAAAACTGGCTTTGATTCAATAGGAAGATACATTTCTGTGGACAACCAATTTTATAATGACTATGATTACTGTTATGACCATAGGCAGTATGAATTACTAAAGGCTGAAGGTATTTAGAAATTTTGGAAATCATATAAAAATATTGTTTGATTTTACTTGTTAAGATTACCCCTACAGATTATAGCCAGCACTGATTTTTGTTATGAAGTTTCTCATAAACAACATTGAAATCAAAGATGAAAATTGGGTAATGGGCATATTTCAGGAGTTTTTCCCCTTTCATCTGCACCCATCCAACGCATTAATCATCCATGTAAAATCGTTATATCCAATAACATTACACTGCTATATTTAGTGGCTATTTAAGCATTGACACATGAAATCTTTCGAGCGGGATCGTTGCCAGTGCCCCTGGACTGGCTCTTGTGCGGGTGACACATGAAATCTTTCGAGCGAGTTCGTTGCCAGTGCCCCTGGACTGGCTCTTGTGCGGGCGACACATGAAATGTTTCGAGCGAGTTCGTTGCCAGTGCCCCTGGACTGGCTCATGTGCGGGCGACACATGAAATCTTTCGAGCGGGATCGTTGCCAGTGCCCCTGGACTGGCTCTTGTGCGG